>NC_069506.1:353459928-353559960 GCF_027579735.1 Bombina bombina | reverse complement strand
CCCAAACCAAGTAAATATATTTTTTATCTCTGATACTGCCTCTTTAATTTTTACCTCCTTTGTAATTTTTATTCTGATTAGGTGTGTTAAGAATACCTTAGCTTATAGCGCCCTCTCATCTATACTATCTGTTTAGACGTATAAACAAGCTTCAGAGAGGGAAGGCGAGTTAGCCAGGTGACTCTATATGGATACGGTCTGTCTGTTTTGCACATATATGTGCTTTATAAAACTTGCTGGAGACCAAACAGACGTATAAACAAGCTTCAGAGACGGGAGGCGAGTTAGCCAGATGACTCTATAAGTATACGGTCTGCCTGTTTGGACATATATGTGCTTTATAAAACTTGCTGGAGACCAAACAGACGTATAAACAAGCTTCAGAGAAGGGAGGCGAGTTAGCCAGATGACTCTATAAGTATACGGTCTGCCTGTTTGCACATATATGTGCTTTATAAAACTTGCTGGAGACCAAACAGACGTATAAACAAGCTTCAGAGACGGGAGGCGAGTTAGCCAGATGACTCTATAAGTATACGGTCTGCCTGTTTGTACATATATATGCTTTATAAAACTTGCTGGAGACCAAACAGACGTATAAACAAGCTTCAGAGACGGGAGGCGAGTTAGCAAGATGACTCTATAAGTATATGATCTGCCTGTTTGCACATATATGTGCTTTATAAAACTTGCTGGAGACCAAACAGACGTATAAACAAGCTTCAGAGACGGGAGGCGAGTTAGCAAGATGACTCTATAAGTATACGGTCTGCCTGTTTGCACATATATGTGCTTTATAAAACTTGCTGGAGACCAAACAGATGTATAAACAAGCTTCAGAGACGGGAGGCGAGTTAGCCAGATGACTCTATAAGTATATGGTCTGCCTGTTTGTACATATATATGCTTTATAAAACTTGCTGGAGACCAAACAGACGTATAAACAAGCTTCAGAGACGGGAGGCGAGTTAGCCAGATGACTCTATAAGTATACGGTCTGCCTGTTTGCACATATATGTGCTTTATAAAACTTGCTGGAGACCAAACAGACGTGTTAGCAAACTTCAGAGACGGGAGGCGAGTTAGCCAGGTGACTCTATAAGGAAACAGTCTGTCTCTTTGGCACATATATGTGCTTTATAAAACTTGCTGGAGACCAAACAGACGTATAAACAAGCTTCAGAGACGGGAGGCGAGTTAGCCAGGTGACTCTATAAGGAAACAGTCTGTCTCTTTGGCACATATATGTGCTTTATAAAACGTGAGTGCATTTAATCAGTTTGCATCTATAGTATAACATACAGTTTTACACTATGAGTCGCCTTCCCCTTGAGAAGAGCTGTCGGAACAAACACAGTTCATATAGACTGTTCCATCTATCCTATCTGCTATCATTTAATTTTATTTTTATTATATTATATTGTTGTTTTCTTATATAATATGGTGATATTAAAAGGTTTTCCTTTTTGGCACGATCTATTGTGTTTGACAACAAGTGCTAATTTGTATTGTTTAATAAACCTTTAAGTGTAACAAAGAAAAGCAGTGACTACAGTAATGCATCCCTTTAAGTGGATTTGTTTCATGATAACATTTATTTATTGTTTAATGAACCTTTAAGTGTAACAAAGAAAAGCAGTGACTACTGTAATGCATCCCTTTAAGTGGATTTGTTTCATGATAACATTTATTTAATGACTAAATTAAATTTGCACTGCTGCAAGTGCAGACACTCAGATCATTTTCAATTTAACTTGTAAATGAGATTTTAAATAACTGACCCATGTAACCTGGAAAGATGAGACGGGTTATTTTGCTAACATTTGCTGGGGGGTATATCCAATCCTCTGTCATTAAATAATAGGTCATTACTATTATTTAACACTAACATTTCCACTTTTTACTCCATATTACATTTTTAAACAATGAATTATTTGATGTACAGGGGAAAATGGGAATTTCACACACGTTTATTCTCATCAGTCTAACACTGAATATGGAACTCATACAAACATTATTAATGCTATAGGTTATTCTACATTGTTAGCTGCCAGATTTTTCTATGCTCTCACCAGTTATTTGAATGTCCTTTGCCAATGGCTTGAATTTAAATCAACTTTGCTATGTAATTGAACATTTCTAGATATTTGTGGATGAAATGACTATCGGCTAGATTTAGAGTTCGGCGGTAGATGGGCTGTTAACGCCACGCGTGTTTATGTCTAACGCACGTCATTGTTTGACTCCGGTATTTAGAGTTAATATAAGACCATCTAACGATGCTCCTAACGCGTGTATGTCACACGCGTAATCCTGCCCGCGTTAGACAGTCTCCCATAGAGATCAATGGGAAAGCAAATAAATTGCCTTTTTTAACCTAACACTCGATCTCGCGAGAATACGCACAGCTCGGTCATATGACGCATACCACATCATGCACAATAATAACACGCCGCAAATGTCACAACAACAATCAATCAACAAAACACACAAGCATTACACATTCACAAGCGGGGGAAGTTTTAATACTATTTATACGGGGAATACGCATATACTTAAAGATGCGGAAAATCGCACAATAACAACAAGGATTAAAAAATATATACATACACTAGAAACAAAATCGCATTCAATATCATTATATATTATGAAAAACATACATATACAACACTTCACGAAGAACACACCATCGCAAATTCACATTTAAAAAGAATACTTTTGGACAATGAAAGCGAAAACGAACACTATGACATCATCGCATTCTACACATTCCACAAATACCAACTCTAAATGAGCATGCGCAAATTAACACACCTAATACACATTGCAATACTATTAATTGCTAATAAAGCACACCTGAACACTAATTACAATGGAAATTGGGACATCATTAAACATTTACACAGGGTATATAAGCACCACACAAGCATGGCTTCTTTGACTGTGTTGCTGGTGGGTCTTTGGAGATTTAAGAATAGAGAGTTTGAGAATTTTTTAGATTGAGTTAGTGTTAGCGTGAGAGAGTCAGTTGGTAGTGTTAGCGTGAGAGAGTCAGTTGGTAGTGTTAGCGTGAGATAGTCAGTTGGTAGTGTTAGCGTGAGAGAGTGAGTGAGTTAGTGGGAGTTAGTGGGAGTGGGAGAGAGTCTGTTAGTGGGAGCGTGAGTGAGTTAGTGGGAGTTATTAGTGATAGTTGTTAGTGTGAGCGTCAGTTAGTGGTAGTTAGTGAGCGTTAGTGGGAGTGTTTGTTATTGAGAATTAGAAGTAGTGTTAGTTAGCGAGCGAGTGATTTATCTGTACACTTAACATATTTACACGCAAACACATTCAATACATACATACACTTATCAATAACACTACATACACTCCATACCCCCTACCCCCTCATACTACACTCCATACCCCATTCCTTGTAGTCCCATTCCCTTTCATCCCATTTACTCTTATCCCATACCCCATACCCATCCCATACCCATCCCCTAGTTACATTTAGTTTACATATCCTCCTTTTAGTCTTATTCTTTTCGTTTATTTAAATACTCCTTACCCTCTTTGTTTTTTTTACATCCCTCACACTTTAAGCACCTTTTTTGTCTTTTTATTTCTTTATTTTGACCCCCTTTCATTTCATCACACTCACTTTTTGTTTGATTATTTGGGGTTTAGTTTAGGGAGGAGATGGAGGCCAGGCAGGGGACAGGTAGAGGGGGGAGTAGAGGGAGGGGGAGAGGAACAGGGCAGGAAGGGGGGCAGGAAGGGGGGCAGGAAGCGGGGGTGGAAGCGGTGGGTGGACCCAGCCACTTGGTTCAAGATGACCAAGTGGCTGGGCCCAGTGGCGGTCAGAGTAGGGCTTCACAGTCCGGGAAACAGAGGGCATCGTCACAGGGGAAGGCCAAGGCGACTAGGGAGGCGAGGTTTACGATGGAGGAGAAGGAGGCCCTCGTAGAGGCCTATATGGCCAGGCATAGGATGCTGCAGCACCAGAAGACTACCCCGACTGACAGGAGGAGGCTCTGGAACGAGATTAGGAATGCAGTCAATGCAGTGGGTGGCCGGAACCGGGATATGGATTCTATCAAACATCGGTACCGGGACTGTAAACTTGAACTTAAAAAAAAGTTAAGCCTGGAGGCCCGACATGCCGCAGGGACCGGTGGCGGCCCTGCCCTTGAAATGGAGTACTGCAGATGGGAGGAAATGTTGCGGCCCAGCATCTCCGAGGTGGAAGTAGTCGGTATCGGAGGAATCGATACCGGGAACCTGCCACTCTCATCTGACGGTAAGCTCATTGAACAATAATTTCACATACGAATGTATTTCAATGGACACTATACGCAAACATTTACTTTCATGATTGAGGTAGCGAATACAATTTGACAAAACATTCAAATGTACTTATATTACCTAATTTGATTCATTCTTGAGATATATTTTAATGAAGAAATAGCCATGCACACGGTGAAACAATCACAGGAGGCAGCTATATTCAGCTAACAATCAGCATCTTATAAGCATATTTAGATATGCTTTTCAGCAAAGAATATCCAGAGAATGAAGCTAATTAGATAAGAAAAGTACATTCGAAAGTTGATACTAAATGTATGCTTCTAAATCATGAAAGATAAAACATTGGGTTTCATGTGTTAAGGATCAGATTAATGCTATTACGCTGTTTACACGCATTCTATTACTTTGCGGTTACATCAGTATCTAGGCTATAGGTTAGGTGTGCATTTAAACAGACTGAAAACAAACGCAAAAACATTCACATTGACCAGATATCACAAACACGGTTTAGAAAAAGCGGAAATCGTATTGATTGTTTGTTAGATTTCAAAGTGGATTAATGATTCTGCATTTGTAATTGTATCGTAAGCTAAGTCATTTAAACCTTGATTTGCAAATATGCTAATATATATATATATATTTTTTTTTCTTTATTTATATACAGAGTCTGGGGACGAGGCAGCACAGCCTCCTGCATCTCCCCGGGATGAGAGTGGTGGTGAGGAATTCCCACTTCGGAGGGAAGAGGCCCCCCGTGACGAACAGCGCACGGGAGATGATGAAGAGGCCCCGGAAGCACAGGAGGATCCCGCTGAACCCGCGGAACCCGCGGAACCCGAGGTCCCTCAAAGACCCGCACTCCGCCGTGCACGGGCACCCCGCCGTGCACGGGTTCAACAGGCACAACAAGAAGAAATAGCGGAGGTGCGGGTTCTACTGGAGTACATAGACCAGATGCGTACCTCCCGGATAGAAAACATAGAAGGACGACGCAGAATACTTGATGGGCAGAATCAAATAATTCAAGGCCAAAATGAAATAATCAGTATACTGAATAGAATACAAGAAGGACAAACAAGAATGTTTAATCTTCATCAGGAAATGTTCACATTTTTCCGGGAGGCGCATGCTGGTCTACCTCCTGTTGCTGGGCCTCTTGTTGCTGGGCCTCTTGCTGCTGGGCCATCTCCTCCTGCCGGCCCATCTCATCCTCCTCCTCAGCCATCTACTCCTCCTCCTCCTCAGCCATCTACTCCTCCTCCTCCTCAGCCATCTTCTCCTCCTCATCCATCTTCTCCTCCTCCTCAGCCATCTACTCCTCACCTTGGTCGTCCCAGTACTCTTCCTTCCACTCCTCCCACAACAGCTCCAAGGAGGACTCTTCGGAGTCGGCAGTTGCCTCTCCCAGAGCCTCAGCCCCGTGGGAAGAGGGGAAGGAAGAGGAAGTAAGTATTTTTTTCCATCTTCAAATTTTTTTTTTGTGTAATGGATAGGTATGTGATGATGTGGTTTTCATACACTTGTGGACCACACTCTGTATATAATCGACTTCTATGGGACCGGGTCCATAGAGGAAGATTCTTTGCAGAGTGTGGGTTATAAGTGTGTGAAAACCACATCATCACATACCTATCCTTGTTCATGATATTGATTGGTTTCTGTGATGTGATGTCCAAACTGTTTCCCGAATCGCTAACTAAATTACCATAACAATTATCCATGATGGCATATTACTGTTTGAATGCCAATAACACAGCTTAAAGGGACAGTCAGAAAATTATTGATTACAAAGAAAACACTGTATTACGCATTATAAAGTTTGAAACAACAAAACATGGAGAAATACATGTGTGACTTATGTGCTTACCCTTGTATCTATGACTATGAAAAATGACCACTTATTTGTTGTTCTGACATAACAACATTTTAGATATCAATGATCAATACATGGTCAACAATATGCTGTATGAGCACAAGGTTTTACATATACAAATGCTATCCAAATGCCCTCTAGTGCTCAAATTGTATAATGATTACAAGCACTCTTCAAGATTTAAGAAATGAGCACACCAACCTCATAGGTTTAGATAGCAAATTTAAATAAACCCAGACAAATGTTCAATTGTTGAGAAACATTTGATATCCTTGTTATTACAGAATTGACTTTTCGAATAATGTTAAAAAATTTTTTTTTCTAAACTGTCCCTTTAACAACATTACATATGCTAACACATATTTTAAGCTTGTTGGTATATCTACATGTACTTTGTCAAAAAATAAATTTTAAAATCACATTTATATTGACGTGTTAAATAAAGTCTATTTTCTTTAAGAGACATTATTGTGTTAATATTTTATTGTAAATATTTTTATTTTAACAATGAATATGGTTTAAAGTCCTTTTAGGAGTGGGGGGGGGGGAAATATGCTAACAAAAATATATTTGAAGATTAAACTATGTGGATCTCATACATGATACAAAAAACAACATTTGCATTCAAGGGACAGTATCCTATATTTTTTACATAACTGTATGTAATAGACACTACTACAAACAACAAGATTAACATATACTGATATCAATATTAAAAAGCTTCAAACACTTGCAAATAAAATAGGGTTAGCTATATTGAAAATATAGATGAACCACCATTACAACCGTAAAACAACACAATACCCCATCATTAACATATGAAAAGACCCTTTACACAAACTGGACAAAGCTGGAGATGGTACTCACATGAAACTCATTGGCTTTGCGAGGAGTAAGAAAATTACTTACATTTTCTTACAACACAAGACAAAATAAACCTATTGGTTAAACAATGGACTATCTAACTCGAGACAAAATCAAATATTTTTATTTATAATGTGAGTGTCTAATGAACCTTTCATAAAATATACAACGAAATTACATTTAGAAGAAGTCGGCATCATATATTTAGCATATGATAAATGCATATTGATTACTTTATTCAAACACAATAGCGCATATTTATTAATTAGATATGTTCAACATTAAACACAACAGTAATTTTTCAGAAAAAGGAACATTGTTGACAAACATATTAAACATGGACTGTAGAGATTTGCACTTGCCTATAAATATCCTATGCATGAAAA
The DNA here is from genome assembly GCF_027579735.1 of Bombina bombina. Classification (NCBI taxonomy): domain Eukaryota; kingdom Metazoa; phylum Chordata; class Amphibia; order Anura; family Bombinatoridae; genus Bombina; species Bombina bombina. The sequence goes on along the minus strand of NC_069506.1, from coordinate 353,552,553 downwards.
CATTTTGCTTTCGTTCGTTGATTCAACCAGACATCCAGCAAAAGAGAATGTGTTGGTCTTTATCAGCTACGGGTCAACAATGTAACATGATGCAAATAATACATATTCGCAAGCTTTTTAAAATTGCATGCAGTCACAAACGTTTTTAACGTGCACAAATATTGCGGGACTACGCAATCCAATCACACTTTTTTTACCTTTACATGTGCCGTCTTAACATGGCGCTTCCTTGATCACGTAAGAACGCCATCCAATGAAAGGCACATTATTGATCACGTAAGAACGCCCAAAAAAAAAAGGCGCATCCTTGATCGCGTCAAAACGCAATCCAATAAAAGGCATATTCCTGATCACGTAAGAACGTCAGTCAATACAAGGAATCATTGGACAGCCTGGCAGGTGACGTCTTAAGCAACATGGCGCATCCGAGATCGCTGAAAAACCGCAGACAATACAAGGACTCAGTGACATCTTGGCATATCACTAAGAAACGTATTTATATTTTAGGAACTAGTATGTGTGTAGATTGCTATCTAGGAATGTCACCAAATCATGAATCATCTTTTCGGACTTGACTGTCCCTTGAACTATAGCTATGGTGTATATCTTTAACATTTAAAAGATACACATGAGAAATACATATGCCATTGATGTTTTAAGATATGTTTGGATTGTTGTTGAATAACAATAGTTATACATGTATTGATTAAACGTGTCATTTATTCAAGTTTAATTATTGTCAGCCTACCTATAGCCATATATAGGAGGAGATGTATTTTGTTAACATATTAGTTAACTAATATTCATCATCTACATTATTTGCATTACACACAGAGATTGATTTGGTTACACTTTGACAATAATATAGATTTGAAAATGAAATACAGGTGCTGTCAACATTACAATAAGATTGTTTATTAATAAAACTATATGTCCTTGTTCTTGTAAAAAGGACAAAAACGCTTTACAAATGGAAATACATTCATTTACAATAGTGATCAACATCACTTAAAGGGACATTATTTTGTTTTTAAAAAGAGCATACACATAGTCAATACTATTTAAATAAAATGAACACTTTACAGGGATTATATCATTGTATCAATACTCAGATCATTTGGTAAAGGTGCATCAATTCATGCAGAGTTTATAAATACACACATGGATCTGAACATTTAAATATACATATATACACAAATACAAAAATATATATACATATATAAAGAAATTACTCTGCTAATCATAATCAGGCAATGATAGAGCTAAGAGAAAATAATATAAACACAAATAATAAGATTACATTGGAGATGTTAATCTTAAAGTCATTTACTATTGTCTTACATATATGATTTCATTATAACAAATATATTTGTTAGGTCCCTTTAAGGATAAACAACATAAACTAGAGCTTGCCAAAAATAACAGGAAGAATGAGGACAAAGATTTGTGAAATAAAATGTATTTTATTAGTATGTAAGAAAACATACACAACGTTTATAAATAATCTTGTAAAAATAAGGAATATATGAGCCATATGACAAGGTAACACAGTGCATCACAGTCCATGAAGAGAGTTGCCAAGGGCCAGCATAGCCCCATTGGAGACACATGGCAAGGTAACACAGTGCATCACAGTCCATGAAGAGAGTTGCCAAGGGCCAGCATAGCCCCATTGGAGACACATGGCAAGGTAACACAGTGCATCACAGTCCATGAAGAGAGTTGCCAAGGGCCAGCATAGCCCCATTGGAGACACATGACAAGGTAACACAGTGCATCACAGTCCATGAAGAGAGTTGCCAAGGGCCAGCATAGCCCCATTGGAGACACATGGCAAGGTAACACAGTGCATCACAGTCCATGAAGAGAGTTGCCAAGGGCCAGCATAGCCCCATTGGAGACACATGGCAAGGTAACACAGTGCATCACAGTCCATGAAGAGAGTTGCCAAGGGCCAGCATAGCCCCATTGGAGACACATGGCAAGGTAACACAGTGCATCACAGTCCATGAAGAGAGTTGCCAAGGGCCAGCATAGCCCCATTGGAGACACATGGCAAGGTAACACAGTGCATCACAGTCCATGAAGAGAGTTGCCAAGGGCCAGCATAGCCCCATTGGAGACACATGGCAAGGTAACACAGTGCATCACAGTCCATGAAGAGAGTTGCCAAGGGCCAGCATAGCCCCATTGGAGACACATGACAAGGTAACACAGTGCATCACAGTCCATGAAGAGAGTTGCCAAGGGCCAGCATAGCCCCATTGGAGACACATGGCAAGGTAACACAGTGCATCACAGTCCATGAAGAGAGTTGCCAAGGGCCAGCATAGCCCCATTGGAGACACATGGCAAGGTAACACAGTGCATCACAGTCCATGAAGAGAGTTGCCAAGGGCCAGCATAGCCCCATTGGAGACACATGGCAAGGTAACACAGTGCATCACAGTCCATGAAGAGAGTTGCCAAGGGCCAGCATAGCCTCATTGGAGACACATGACAAGGTAAAAGAGTGCAACAGGCACAACAAAAAACTGATAAAAAGGCCAAATGGCAACAATATAAATACAAATTCAACATGTGGACGGAGGATTATTATCTGCCACCATGGAGCATATCCAGATCCTCCACTTACTGGTCATCCTCTTCATTGTCCTGTGCATGTCCAGCTCCAGATTCAGGCCTTGAACGTAATTGCATAATTTCACGCAGAGTCAAGTCCTGAACCCGGAGCTGGGCCTGCATGGTGTCGTTCATCCCTCTCAGGACAGCTGCGTTCCTCAACACGGCCTGCTCTACTCTTGCTATCCCTTCTAGCATGAGCCATGCTGAGTCACAGCCTAAAATAAAATAAAATTAAATATTAAGGATAATTACACAACAGAATAAAAGATTTTAATACATACATTGTCATCATAAAGACAAATAATTATTTACATCAATTATTTTTCATATATTCTTTACACATGAATTAGGTTATTCAGACAGACAGAAATCATTAAAGGCTCATGTTACTCAAACATGTTGTCCCCTTTAATTGGTTTTAGATGATCCACTTATACAGCTTGAGTGTATCAAATCTTGTTAAAGGATTTACATTGTACTTACATCAGCAATTTAAAAATTCAATTTAGACTGTGGTAGGCACACCTATCCTTAAACATTTTGGCATTGAGGACAAGCTGTGTAAACATAGCAACCAGAAGAAATTACATTCCCACTGGGTTAGACAAGAGATAATGTATCCACATTTGGACATAAAATTTTGGATCCAAGTAGTGGTGTTTGGTATATGTAGTGATATCCAATTAAAGGGACACTGAACCTAAATATTTAATGGACTGATTCAGATAGAGCATGACATGACAAATCTTTAGAAATTACACATATTCATTATATGTTTTAATTGTCAAGCTATATTTTGAATGCAAGAATGTTGGTTTTTATGGAAGCCAATATTTGTTGATGAACTTTGTTTGTGCATGCTGGTTGATGGATACATTCATCCAACAATAAAGAAATGATGGCCACATTTATTTTATTGTTTAAACTAATTATAGGAATAAGTTGTTTTCCATAAATATATCAAGAGAATGACGAATAATTCATAAGAGTATTCTATTATACATTGGCTTAACATTGCATGCTGGATTTGAATCACAATTTAACCAATTTAACTTCACTGTACCTTTAAGTATCTTATAAAGTGTATTTAGAATGATACTTACAGCTGTGCCTGGGAAGGACAATCTGACACCCAGGACAATGAAGGTTTAAACAGGGGGGAGGGATGGGATTGGCTTGGGGAGGGATGGGATTGGCTTGGGGAGGGATGGGAATGGCTTGGGGAGTGGTGAGCTGCTGCTCCAGGGTAGGCCGTACAGCTGGGGAGTGGGGAGTTTGGGTCTGGGCAGCTGTACGGGCCAGAATACGGGGAGAGCGGCGAAGGGGGGTGTCTGGGCGTTTTTTGGGAGGGACAGGATATGAAATATGGGAAGGGCTGGCAGTGGTCGGGGCATGGTCATGAGTTTGGTGATGGGAAGGGCTCTGGGTGTGTGCAGAGGTGTGGCCATGGTCAGGGGTGTGTGCACGGGGAGGGGTCTGTGACTGGGCAGGGGCGGAATCCAGATGACCAGAAGTGGTGGATCCATCTGAAAATGTAAAAGAAATATATTAACATCTCATACATCCTGACATCAAATCAACGCATTTCAAATTGATTATGTTTTCAATATACTTCGAAGTGTGTTTGAATCTGTAAACTATTCTGAAATGAGGATATGGTATCTATATAGGCACTCAGATGAATCTCAATGACTGTCTGTACAATGTGAAACTTATTATTGTGTTTTGGCATGGAATATGCATGTGACATAATGATGGCATGAATTATATATTCTTAAAAAAATATATACAAGCAGATTTTCATGCTGCCTGATATAGAAAGGGGGCAGTAGTGTATTTGAACAGACAAATAATATTCCTTTTTAAAGGGAAAAAGCTGTAGACTTTGAATGTCTTCAATAAAATGATTTCAAAAAAAGAAACATGTTGGAAACATGATAGATATATTTCACATACCATCAGACTCCAAGGCAGCCTCTTCCTCCTCCATCCCACATGTGACATCAATCTCTATAAAACATAACATGTTGTGTACACCTTAAGATCAGATATTATAACATATGTTACTGTTGCTCAAATACGCACATCAATGTTGCATTAAAGATATACACACACAAAGTTATGATTTACATCATTTTGATGGAGCATACAAATGACAATAGATTTGTTATTGTCAATAAATCAGAATATTAATGTATTGTTTGTCTTAATGTTAAATTCATAAAAGCATAGTACATAGAACATTTAAGATTTCTCATGTGTGTATCACTTGATGACTGTTGTCAAAAAAACAAATTGAAAAAAACATATGTTAGACATCTTATGAATAACAAATGTGTAGAATAATAAAGTAGAAATTATTAATCGCTCAATATAAAAAATAAATATATAATCAGAAGATAAATTCTATGATTTTTTATAATGTTATGCTTCATCGGAATCATGATCATAATATTGAATAGCAATACACCTTCAATTACATATAAATGAGTCAATGGACTTACCAGGAGACCGCAAAGGCGGCTCTATGTCACTGCTGGATTCCTGTGGGCTTCCCACACCAACTCTCTCTATGAATGATATAGATATATATTATTAAACACATTTTGGATATCACTAAATCACATCTGTCTAGAATTTTAACATTAATCAACTTTAAAATGTGAAGAATAGAGCAGTCATTACACCAGAAAATGCTTGATTGAATCAAGGGGATTCTGTAAACATATCTGTATTGAACATATGTTTAATGTCAGACTACATTAGACATCAAATTCATCTCAGATGCTGCTATTGCATATCTAAATATACCCAATGATCAATGTTCTTAACCCTTTAAGGACACAGCTTTCACTTAGCTCAATTGTTTTATGACGGAATAATTCCGTCATATGTCCTTAAGAAGTTACAAGAATACACACAAACCACATATTGAGGAGCATCTGTTGACAAATCTAAACAAACATGTGTCACATCGACCCATTTTTTCAATGTACAGTAATCTTGTTTAGGACACAACACATATTTATCACAATACATAACAAACTTGATTATTACAAATATGTAATCATGGTGCTGTTAGAGTATGCAGATATCTATAAAGTAACTCCAACAGATAATTAGATTTATATATCAATAGTTTTTAATAAAAATAATGTAAAGATGAATGAATCTATTTTGTCTTAAAGGGACACTGACATGATTAATTTAAATAATTGATTTCTATGTTCAAACTGTAAAAAATTATTTAACATTGACTCCTATTATAATTAGAATGTTGTTCGATATTAATCTTAAAGGCAGATAAGGAATATTGGATTCAATAAATATTGTTTGTTGAAGGTATCCACCAATCATCAATATAAACCCAGGTTGGTCAACAAATATTTAGATGCACATAAACGTACTTTCTTTATTTTAAACTACATTTAGCAATAGAATATGTCACATATGATGATAGTATTATATTTTATGTTTATTAATATTGCATACTGTATGTGAAAGACAATATTAATAATTGTAGCTCAGTATCCCTTTAATCTAAACTTAAATAGATTCCACAATGTTGTTGTTTGTTAATGAATTATCTACTCCATATGTTGATGTAATGAATGGTATTGAGCATGCAATTAAAATCAAATATGTTATTTAAGGATATCCGAATAATTATATAATTTTCATCTATTAAATAGACATTACATATAAATATTGAACAATGTGTATTTAGTATGTAATGTTCATTCCATGTTTCTAAGACAAATGTCAATTAAAATGAGACATACCATACTGTGACAAGCCCTGGCTTGAGGATCCAGCAGCCACATCCATATCTGTAATATATTAAATGAGGATTGCATATCATTAATACTAATCATGCCATGTTTAAAATATTTACATTAATAACAAATCAATAGAAAAATATTAATCCTTTGGTAGTCCCATGAGTTAATAGTTTCCGCAATTAAATTAATGATAAATATATCCTGGACTCTTATTTTCAATCAGTTGTGTTGTTTACTGTATCTTTAAGAATATCTGCTTGTTATTACATAATCATCAATTGATGGCCATATGTTATAATTTATTAGTATTATTCGTTTTTTATTAGATATAATATTTAAAATAAGAATACTGTATTCTTCACTAATCTAAGAATATCCATTTAATTTTTAACAACATGTATAAAGCAATGCCACTTTCCGCAAACCCATGTTAACGTGGATGAGAAATGTCATTTTCGCGATCATTGCGCAATGATTCCAAGCGGAATTACGCATCCGTCATTTGAACAACATGTATAAAGCAATGCCACTTTCCGCAAACCCATGTTAACGTGGATGAGAAATGCCATTTTCGCGATCATTGCGCAATGATTCCAAGCGGAATTACGCATCCGTCATTTGAACAACATGTATAAAGCAATGCCACTTTCCGCAAACCCATGTTAACGTGGATGCGAAATTACATTTCCGCTCTGTGATGCATATTCTGTAGAGCGCAAGAAACATCATTCCTATTTCATGTGTCAATAATCTAAAATCAGATATCTAAACATCATATGTAGTGTATGTTGTGAGATCTGTATAGGTTTAGTATCTGACTAAATACACATTTTTGATTTTTAACATTATAAATATTATATGAAGTTGGATAATTACCTGGTTCAGATTCTCTATCGGCTCCTCCCAGGCCACCGGACGGAGAAGCATCTGCCCTGTCCCCCGCGTCAGGACTTTCAGATCCCGCAGCTGGGAGGGAAGAAGAGGAGGCCGAGGATGGCGAGGATCTAAATCTTTTGGGGACCCGGAGATTGAGGAGCTCGCATAAAGTCACCTCATAAGGGAGTAGGTACAGTTTCCGCGGGGCCTTTCTTTGGCCCCCTCTTTTACGGGCTTGTACCCAGTCCCTTATGAGGTTGACTTTTTTCGATAAACGCAACCTCATATCTCCGAATCTCCTCATGATCTGATCCTGGGTCCTCTGGACGTCACACACCAATCTAACCGCATTGGTGATAGACTCCCAGAGGGCCTTCTTAACAGGCGCATCTGTCGAGCTCCTCTTGTTCCCAAACAGCTGGGGATAAAAGTCCTTGACGGCGTGGACCAGTGCAGCGCTCTCCTCCTTGGTGAACCTGGGAACTGACATGCCTGCTGGGTTGTCCAATAAATATATTATAATAATATAAACTGCCTGCAGGCATTAGAGAACTGACAAAGATGGCAACGTGTAATGGACTTTTATATGGTGAAGTAAACATGAGATGCACCATGGGACAATTTATCTGTACATCTGATTGGATAAAAGTTTGAAATATTGTTATAATGTCTGTGAGACCATCCTGACTCAAGTTGTGTTTGTGTGATGAACTCTGATTGGCCGTTCCTTAATGTTTCATATCTTAGTAACTTCCTTACACATACCGCTTGGTGGTGCTGTAACTTCATTTTTCATGTAGACTTATTTGTAACTCATGGGCCTGTCATGCGGATATGTGTGACGCAGATTTAATATCCGGGATCCGTGAAATATTAATGATTAAATACTCTTTAAAATCTAATCCTGTCACATTATTAATGTTGTAGACATTTCTCGGTTTAATAACGGTCTGTTTCTTTAATACAAATACACATTTAATATTGTATGTCTTTATTGTTCTTTAAATAAATTTATTGTGAAGTATTGACATTGCTCTATTAAATGTATTTATAATGCACATTGATTGTGTGCTATTGCGTGACATTACACTAATGTTTAAATATGCTAATCTGGTGTTTGAAGATGCGTTTCCCACGCAATATTTATTAATGTTAAAATTCCGGTTAGAATGTCAGTAACTTGGATAATCTGTTTATAAATGTTAAACTACAGCTTTGTTATTCGCAAATAAACCTCGAGCTTGTATTTCTCTGAAGTGCTCATATATGTTATTGTGCAATGGCGTCTTTAGTTTTAAAGAGACATTACAAACAAACAATTGTATCAAATGATCTGTAGAGATAGAAGATTGTTTAGACTTTAAACTGTAAATCATTTTCTCTTAGTATTTATATATCCTCAACAGAAGAAATTTAAATGCACATGGTTGAGACAATCACATAAGGCATCTCTGTGCATCCACCAATCTTCATCTACTGAGCCTATCTCGATATGCTTTTCAAGCAAAGTATGTCAAGATAGGAAGAGAAGTAAATACACTCTTTAAATCTCTTAAAGGGACACTGTCCAAATAAATTTACCATTGGTGATTGAGCATGAAATGTTAATCAACTTTATTATTTAATACGATTATCAAATGTTAAGTTATCTTGTTATGTTTCTTTGCAAATCAATAATGATATTTTATATTACGGACAATTGTTTAATAAAAACCTGGGTTGTCCTTGACGATTGTTGCATCAATTATTCCAAACAATCAAGTTCTGTCCAGAGTACTGAAGCAAATAAATTAGCTATTTACTGCCTTATTTCTAAAGTAATGATAGCAACATCACAATGAGCATTCATAATATGAGACAAGTTTTAAAGTTGATTAAAATAGAATACTCATTCAGAATGTATAAATCATTGTTTTTTTAAATGGCTACCTTTAAGTATATTTTGAGTTCATGTCCCTTTAAATAAACATTTCACAATAATGCTTAATATATCATAAACCTAGGCACCTTCCTTTTGCTAAATGAGTCTAACATATGAGTAAAGCAAATTTAGATTAACTTCTAGATTGTTTTACACACTGACTGAAATATATTTATTAAATGAGGTCTTTTTTAGCCTTCAGCGTAGAGGGACATTAAGCTATATGTTATGTATGCATTTTGTATCATAATCTTATATTTGACCAACTTAATATGTTTTGTTATTCAATCATTATATTGTAATTATATATATTCGTGGATTAAATACATCTCTACATAGGCTATTTTGATGCTGATTGTTGTTTGCATATAGATGCCTTATATCATTGACTAAGATATGTGCATTTATTTTTATTTTAACAAGTATATTTAAAGACTGAATGTAATTCTATAGTACATTCTAAATATGTTTAAATTCTTGTATGATATTTGTAACAATGTATACAAAATATACATTTTGAATGACCCCTTTAAGGACCCAAACATATTGTATTTTGATTTAAGATTGACAAAATAAACTAAAGGGGAAATTACATTCTATATAGATATTTGATGTCTAACCCAAGAGGTAAGATTGTAATAAATACATAATATTACTAAGTATAGTTAAATGACTCCACTAGAAAATTACATAGATTAACCTGGCATCCAATAACTAATTTTTTAAAAATATCAAGTTAAATGACCTACCATTTATAAATGTAATAATTGTAAAATATTTTCTAATAATGTTTTGAGATACCTAAGGAAGATACATGATCTTATACAATTCTTTTTACATTCAACAACACTGTCACTTTCATGTAATTGAACCACTTCACCTTATTAAATGTTAAAACAATCATAATATTAATACATATCCTAAATATTTTTAATATATACTTTTTCAATATAAAAGCATTGAAGAATATGACTCCCCAATTAATGTTAAAAGATATCTTTTAATATTCTCTGAAGATTTTTATTTTCTACTATTAATGCATTATTTTCTCTTATGCATGTGCTTGTCAAATAGCCAACTACCAGTCATGGGAGTCCAAGTTTTATTTATTTACAGATTATATTGATATATATTAGAATCTGTTAAAAATAAACATATATTTAATAGAAAATAATTAAATATTCCAGGAAGTCATCAGATGCCAATCTGAAATGACAAATAATAAAAATGGAACAAAGTTAATACACACGTTGTAAAATATTCATAAAATACATTTAAAATCATATGGTGTCTATGCTCTAACTTTGATCAACATTTTTTAAAGATAATCATTACATTGATTTTAAATTAATGAAATACATACACCATTATATTGTTGATTAAAAATTATATTTAAATATCAAAAATTAAAATTATACATAATAATGTATATCACATGTAAACAATATATGTATGCTGAACATAAATGTAATATTTCATGTCCATTCAAATACCTCTATATCAACTATAATATGTATTCCTTTTTCTGATTGTGATCCCTAAATATCTCATTAAGAACTAAATATGACTAATGTATGTAAGCTACTAATATTCTACAGTCTTCACTAGCATGCATTGGTACACCAACCTGGACAATGCATGGTCTTTGAAAGTCAATTCAGGGGTAAACAGTTGATCTTCAATAGGTGTCTTATTCATCAGTTCATTAAATAGAGGACTGGGAAATACCATCTAAAAAAGTAAAATCATCTAAGTGTCTGATTGTGATCCCTAAATATCTAATTAAGAACTAAATATGACTAATGTATGTAAGCTACTAATATTCTACAGTCTTCACTAGCATGCATTGGTACACCAACCTGGACAATGCATGGTCTTTGAAAGTCAATTCAGGGGTAAACAGTTGATCTTCAATAGGTGTCTTATTCATCAGTTCATTAAATAGAGGACTGGGAAATACCATCTAAAAAAGTAAAATCATCTAAGTGTCTGATTGTGATCCCTAAATATCTAATTAAGAACTAAATATGACTAATGTATGTAAGCTACTAATATTCTACAGTCTTCACTAGCATGCATTGGTACACCAACCTGGACAATGCATGGTCTTTGAAAGTCAATTCAGGGGTAAACAGTTGATCTTCAATAGGTGTATTATTCATCAGTTCATTAAATAGAGGACTGGGAAATACCATCTACAAAATAGAAAATCATCTAAGTGTCTCCAATAGGATGTCTCCACAGCCTTATTCTATCAAATAGTTTGAACTTACCATGTGAACATGTATTTGTATGGTTTTCAAGGTCAGCAGAATTGAAATATAATGCCAGACATGATCCCATTGGTATACTTCAATTTCAATCTTGGCTTTTTCCCCACTGTCAGTCTTGGAAATCTTCACTGTCAGGCTTCAAATTGTTCCCTTTCAGTCTTTAGATTAAGTCATCTCCCTAATGTAAGAAATTATATATAAAGATTTCATACAAGTGTGTGAATCAGTTCTGTACCCCTCTCCCACCCCCCATTTCATAATAAATATCTATCACTAGCTTACTAAGCCTGTGTATGAACCTGTGTTATTTTCTATCAAGTGTGAAGATGAGTCATATTGAGCAGAACAAACCTCTGTGTGACATTGAACCATAGTCATTCTAGAGTATCCCTTTCTGATTATGTACATTTTAAGTAATGTGTAAACAAAGTTATATTTTTAAAAATGTATGCCATATGATGTATTTGTGTACAAATCATGCCAGCAACAGTCCATACATTTCTACTTACCATCTGATGTCCTCTTTAAAAACCAGGTGGCAAAGACTCGCTATAGGACCCAATGCCCAGAGCATCACCTATATTATGAGAAATAAAGATTATTCTAACATTTGATCAATACTAACATGTTTGCACAATTCTCTACTTGTCATTTCCCTAGAGTTCACATCTATTGAAAATACTCCAGTGTAACTTCTATTATTTACCGTCTAAAGTGGCGGTTGATGACGTCTGCTCTGACATCAAGTCCCTCGTCCTGGAATTCCCCCTCTAGAACAGGATCATCCTCCTCATCTCTGAGGAGGTCTCTGTCCACCGGGACGGCCTGCAGCATCCCAGCCCGCTGTGCAATATTATGCAGGACGCTACAGGCTACAACGATCTTAGCCACCTTCTTTGGGTTGTACTGGAGTGCTCCTCCAGAACGGTCCAGGCACCTGAATCTCATCTTCAGGAGCCCGAACATCCTTTCAACCACCGCCCTGGTTCTCTTATGAGCCCTATTGTAGCGCTCCTCAGACACATCAGTTGGGCTACGCAAGGGGGTAATGAGCCAAGGCCGGCTCATGTACCCAGAATCACCTATAAATTTAGAACAGAACATAATTCAAACAGAATACTTAAACTAGTATATTGTTGTATAAATATATTTTTTAAAAACCATAATCCATATTAAAAGTTGTCAGAAACATAAAAAAAAAAAAATAAATTTATATATAAATCTGTATCTTGCCATTTCATCTAAGACATGCTACATATGCGTATTTCTCCTAAACCAAACCTTGTGTAAAATGCTAACTACATGGTTACATTGCATTCTCTATCTGAACACTTAAGGTAAGACATGCTACATATCTGCATTTCAATAAAACTAGACATTAGCAGAAAAAGACAATGACAGGGTTAAATTGCATGAGATAATATCTTGCCATTTCATCTAAGACATGCTACATATGCGTATTTCTACTAAACCAAACCTTGTGTAAAATGCTAACTACATGGTTACATTGCATTCTCTATCTGAACACTTAAGGTAAGACATGCTACATATCTGCATTTCAATAAAACTAGACATTAGCGGAAAAAGACAATGACAGGGTTAAATTGCATGAGATAATATCTTGCCATTTCATCTAAGACATGCTACATATGCGTATTTCTACTAAACCAAACCTTGTGTAAAATGCTAACTACATGGTTACATTGCATTCTCTATATGAACACTTAAGGTAAGACATGCTACATATCTGCTTTTCAATAAAACTAGACATTAGCGGAAAAAGACAATGACAGGGTTAAATTGCATGAGATAATATCTTGCCATTTCATCTAAGACATGCTACATATGCGTATTTCTACTAAACCAAACCTTGTGTAAAATGCTAACTACATGGTTACATTGCATTCTCTATATGAACACTTAAGGTAAGACATGCTACATATCTGCTTTTCAATAAAACTAGACATTAGCGGAAAAAGACAATGACAGGGTTAAATTGCATGAGATAATATCTTGCCATTTCATCTAAGACATGCTACATATGCGTATTTCTACTAAACCAAACCTTGTGTAAAATGCTAACTACATGGTTACATTGCATTCTCTATATGAACACTTAAGGTAAGACATGCTACATATCTGCTTTTCAATAAAACTAGACATTAGCGGAAAAAGACAATGACAGGGTTAAATTGCATGAGATAATATCTTGCCATTTCATCTAAGACATGCTACATATGCGTATTTCTACTAAACCAAACCTTGTGTAAAATGCTAACTACATGGTTACATTGCATTCTCTATATGAACACTTAAGGTAAGACATGCTACATATCTGCTTTTCAATAAAACTAGACATTAGCGGAAAAAGACAATGACAGGGTTAAATTGCATGAGATAATATCTTGCCATTTCATCTAAGACATGCTACATATGCGTATTTCTACTAAACCAAACCTTGTGTAAAATGCTAACTACATGGTTACATTGCATTCTCTATATGAACACTTAAGGTAAGACATGCTACATATCTGCTTTTCAATAAAACTAGACATTAGCGTCGGTAAATAACAAATGGTTAAATTTAATCCTATAGCTGAACATGACGCTAACAGTTAAAAAATACAGGGGCAATTGTCAAAATAATAAACCATGTTGTGCACAAATACTCACCAACGAGATAACCAGGGGGCATTTGTCTTTCCTCAAACTGTCTCCACAGGGACGACAGAGAGAGGATGCGGGCATCATGACAAGCCCCTCCAAAATTCGCATACACATGCATAATCCTCATCCGTGCGTCACAAACATACTGCACGTTGAGGCTATGAAAATGTTTGCGATTTCTGAAGGGCAAGTCATCAATTGGAGCATGCAGCGCAATGTGGGTACAATCAATGGCTCCCAAGACATTGGGCAATTGAGCAATATCAAAGAATTCCCGCTTCAGGCGCCTCCAATCACCATCATTCTGTGGGAATCCTATGTATTGCTTACTGATACGTACCATGGCGTTCAGAAAGTTATCAAACACCCCAGAGAATGTACCTTGAGCCAGGCCATGCATGTACAGTTCTCCGGATTGAAAACTCCCGGAGGCCAGGACGTATAGACAGCTTAGCATCTTACTCATGGGGGGAACAGCAGTCCTTATTTGTATACGTGGCTCCAAATGAGGTTTAAGAAGTTCGTAAAGGCCAATGAGCTGTTCGCGATCGAGCCGATACTTATCAAAAACCTCAAAGTCACTCATGTTTTCCAAGGTGGGTCTCACCCTGTAGACACGAGGACCTCGAACCAGACGACCCCTTCGTCTCGGTCTGAGCCGCCGAGGCTGCCTGATTCGACCAACAGCTAGTTCGCCAATAGCACCACCAGCAGCGTCTACCATGTCATCGTCATCCATCTTTCAAAACAGCGTAACAAGGTAAGCACTTGATCTGATGTGGATCACAAGTGATGCATTGGCCATGTTGTTTGGGGGATTTATAGTACAATTAGTCCAATGGTAGTGAGTTTGTAATGATTGCTAATTGTATTCACTTGTTTGTATGTGAGCGGCGCGAATGCTTTCACAGTGGGCGTTTATTTGTTTTTTGCTGAAATGTTAGTTTCAAACAATGATTCTCAATGTGAAAGTGTCAAATATCACACATACAGTGCATGTTTGTAATGTTTGATCATATGCGTAATCAATATTTCTTAAACGCGATCTTATAGTAACAAGCACACGTCCAGGCTAACATGAATGAAAGTGCATAGTTGTGTATAATGTGCATCGAATGTGATCGATCAATGTTGATGCAATATTGTTTGTAAACGATAAAGTAACATCTGCCATCTGTAGTATTGTATATATAAGTGATTTCCGAGCTGTCAATATTGTATGCGTCCCATTAAAATGGCACTAATACTGAATAACTTCCGGCTGCCATCTGTAGTATTGGATATATAAGTGATTGCCGAGATGTCAATATTGTATGCGTCCCTTTCAAATCGCAATAATAATTCCGAACTTCCCGTCTGCCATCTGTAGTATTGTATATATAAGTGATTGCCGAGCAGTCAATATTGTATGCGTCCCTTTAAAATCGCAATAATAATTCCGAACTTCCCGTCTGCCATCTGTAGTATTGTATATATAAGTGATTGCCGAGCTGTCAATATTGTATGCGTCCCATTCAAATCGCACTAATACTGAAGCACTTCCGGCTGTCATCTGTAGTATTGTATATATAAGTGATTGCCGAGATGTCAATATTGTATGCGTCCCATTAAAATGGCACTAATACTGAATAACTTCCGGCTGTCATCTGTAGTATTGTGTATATAAGTGATTGCCGAGATGTCAATATTGTATGCGTCCCTTTCAAATCGCACTAATACTGAAGAACTTCCGGCTGTCATTTGTAGTATTGTATATATAAGTGATTGCCGAGATGTCAATATTGTATGCGTCCAATTCAAATCGCACTAATACTGAATAACTTCCCGTCTGCCATCTGTAGTATTGTATATATAAGTGATTGCCGAGCTGTCAATATTGTATGCGTCCCATTCAAATGGCACTAATACTGAATAACTTCCGGCTGTCATCTGTAGTATTGTATATATAAGTGATTTTATATCTGACAATATTGTATGCGTCCCATAAAAATTGCACGAATACTGAATAACTTCCGGCTGCCATCTGTAGTATTGTATATATAATTGATTTGCGATCTGACAATATTTCTTAATTGTCCCATTGAAATCTCCATAATAATGCTGTTCAAAAGTGTGGTTTACGTATATGTTGTATTGTAGTATTGAGTGTTAAAGTTCCTAAAGGGGCGGTACAGTGGTGAATCTGTGATGTGTATGGTTGAATCTTGTAATGACGTCATGATATTATTAACCTGCCTATGTAGTTGTGAAATCCTCATTGTGTTGTTGTATTGTGCTACATTGTTATTGTGTGCTGAATAAAATATAAATGTGTGCTTTGTGGTTGCGTGATGGGGGATACGTGTTATGTACATGTAGTACGTATATATTGTGATTGTGTCCCACATATGCTGACTTCTATATAGCGGTCTGGCATTGTTGTTCCTTCCCATAAAGTGACATCTGTAATCTGGTGTAATGATGTTCGTGTTGTACGTAATTCCTAATGGTTTCTGGTGATGGAATCATGATTTTAAAAGTACAGTAAAATCCATATGTTGTGTTTTGTGATTCCTAGAGAGAATGTAATGTGTTTTTCCCCCATCATTTGAATGCACATGTATGAGTGAATGTTAAACGTAATGTATGTGCATCCATGAGTGATTATGTGTTAAGCCTATGTAGATATGCAGTTGCTGCAAGCATATGAGTTGAATAACTGAAATGCAATAATAAAGGTAAATGAGAGATGTTTCCCATTGTGTAGTGTTTGTGAATCCAGAAATGTGTATTGAATTTTATTTTAATTGTAAATGTAATTTTATTGAAATAATAATGTGTTACTAGTGATGGGGATTTGTAGTTGATGTAATCTAAAAGTGTTAAAAAGATTTATGGTGTGGTGAATATTTAATATTAAAAAACATAAGTCCACCATAGGGAAATAGTCATTTCTTGATCTATTTATCATAGCTGGGTCTAACGCATGAAATCATGTATTTTCTAGCGCTGGTATTTGGAGTTTTTCAGTCTACGCTATTTGCGTGCGTTAGGGAAATGAGGGTTTCGCGTGCACGAGCACGTCTTCCCAATAGAAGTCAATGGAGGCTCCAAAGATTTCTATTTTTTTTTTCTAAGACTGGTTTTCCTCGTAAAGTGAGTGACGTCATGATCTTGTGTGAAAAAGTAAATAAATCGTGTTCTTTTTGTAATAAATAAATATTTTGTGTATGTCATGTGGTGTATATTGTTTGTATGCATCGATGAGTGTATGTTTGTGATAATGTTATTCGTTAGATGTAGGTATATGAGGGTCTTTTCCCGTATGTCCATGTAAGTCAATGGGAAAATGGATTTGTGTGGATTTTTTTCAAACACCAGAGATCTCGCAACTTTAATCCTTTGTATTTTAACGAAAAAATAAAAAATAAGAAAAATAAAGATAGTGTTGTGTTTGTATGAGTGTAAGTGTACTTTGTGTAATATTTGTTTTGTGATTCGTGGATGTTTTTTTTTGCGGTATATGTTTACTACTGGGTCTGAGGTGGCGGTAGAAAGGTGAGCGTTAGGTGTATTTTGAGTGGCGGTAAATAAACTCTAAATACCGGAGTGCGTAAGAAACCCGCGTTAGGAGCCTCTAACGCTGGTTTTTACGGATAACGCCGAACTCTAAATCTAGGCCTTAATTTGTATAAAAAGTATATGTAAATTCCAGCAAGTGAATAGCAATGAAAGTTCACTTTCAATCACATTAAAAAAATTGAATTCCAGGTTGAAAATCCATAATGGCTGTGATTGGATAAGGGGAGTGACGAGGAGGAGGAGCTCTGAGAAATGGAACAAAAATGGATACATTGCTTTAAAGGGACAGTAAACATCTTGTAATTACAAGTTTTTCAGTTGTCTTGCTATAGAATAACATAGCAGCAGAGCCTAAACATTTTTAAAACAAAGTAGCACCTTGTTTGGTGCAATAACTTTTCAACAGTCTAACTTCAGCCACCATTTGCCTTATATGGAGGATATAATCTGGGCTTGAGTTTGCAGACAAAAAGGCCACGGTAAAAACGTTTATAAATAGCTCATTGTTTTGTGGTTATTATTGGCTAAAACCAACTAGGGAAAGACATGTAACAGGGTTAGCCTTTACAGCTCTAAGAATTAGAAAATATATAGTTTTTAGAAGTAAATTATATGAAAAGGGGGCAAAATGAAGGTATATTGCAAAGTTATTTTATTAATACATATAATAAAACATTTTAGATTATGTTTAAATGTGTCACTTATATCATCTATATAGGTATAAAAAGTGTCATTAATACCTGAGCACAGTAGTAAGGTTATGATATCTTGATGAGCATACAAATTGTAATACATAGCTTAGCTCAGGGCTGACAATAACACAAGGTAGTAATTGCAGGATATAACTAGCAGACACATAGAATTAAAAGATTACTATCTATGCCAGCAGTTACCAATGCTGAATGATTTAGAGGCTGAAGTTTCTATCATACAGGGAGTGCAGAATTATTAGGAAAGTTGTATTTTTGAGGATTAATTTTATTATTGAACAACAACCATGTTCTCAATGAACCCAAAAATCTCATTAATATCAAAGCTGAATAGTTTTGGAAGTAGTTTTTAGTTTGTTTTTAGTTATAGCTATTTTAGGGGGATATCTGTGTGTGCAGGTGACTATTACTGTGCATAATTATTAGGCAACTTAACAAAAAACAAATATATATCCATTTCAATTATTTATTTTTACCAGTGAAACCAATATAACATCTCAACATTCACAAATATACATTTCTGACATTCAAAAACAAAACAAAAACAAATCAGTGACCAATATAGCCACCTTTCTTTGCAAGGACACTCAAAAGCCTGCCATCCATGGATTCTGTCAGTGTTTTGATCTGTTCACCATCAACATTGCGTGCAGCAGCAACCACAGCCTCCCAGACACTGTTCAGAGAGGTGTACTGTTTTCCCTCCTTGTAAATCTCACATTTGATGATGGACCACAGGTTCTCAATGGGGTTCAGATCAGGTGAACAAGGAGGCCATGTCATTAGATTTTCTTCTTTTATACCCTTTCTTGCCAGCCACGCTGTGGAGTACTTGGACGCGTGTGATGGAGCATTGTCCTGCATGAAAATCATGTTTTTCTTGAAGGATGCAGACTTCTTCCTGTACCACTGCTTGAAGAAGGTGTCTTCCAGAAACTGGCAGTAGGACTGGGAGTTGAGCTTGACTCCATCCTCAACCCGAAAAGGCCCCACAAGCTCATCTTTGATGATACCAGCCCAAACCAGTACTCCACCTGCACCTTGCTGGCGTCTGAGTCGGACTGGAGCTCTCTGCCCTTTACCAATCCAGCCACAGGCCCATCCATCTGGCCCATCAAGACTCACTCTCATTTCATCAGTCCATAAAACCTTAGAAAAATCAGTCTTGAGATATTTCTTGGCCCAGTCTTGACGTTTCAGCTTGTGTGTCTTGTTCAGTGGTGGTCGTCTTTCAGCCTTTCTTACCTTGGCCATGTCTCTGAGTATTGCACACCTTGTGCTTTTGGGCACTCCAGTGATGTTGCAGCTCTGAAATATGGCCAAACTGTTGGCAAGTGGCATCTTGGCAGCTGCACGCTTGACTTTTCTCAGTTCATGGGCAGTTATTTTGCGCCTTGGTTTTTCCACACGCTTCTTGCGACCCTGTTGACTATTTTGAATGAAACGCTTGATTGTTCGATGATCACGCTTCAGAAGCTTTGCAATTTTAAGAGTGCTGCATCCCTCTGCAAGATATCTCACTATTTTTTACTTTTCTGAGCCTGTCAAGTCCTTCTTTTGACCCATTTTGCCAAAGGAAAGGAAGTTGCCTAATAATTATGCACACCTGATATAGGGTGTTGATGTCATTAGACCACACCCCTTCTCATTACAGAGATGCACATCACCTAATATACTTAATTGGTAGTAGGCTTTCGAGCCTATACAGCTCTGAGTAAGACAACATGCATAAAGAGGATGATGTGGTCAAAATACTCATTTGCCTAATAATTCTGCACTCCCTGTATAATTCTATCTGTAAACAAAAAAAACATTGGTTGTTTGAATCTAATGTATTTTTGTTGCTTTGAAGATTGATTACATTTTCGTATTCTGCATTATTTTCACAAACATCACAAATCTGTCGACAGGATCCAATTTTTAGAAGGTATTATAACACCCTAACTCTCGACAATAAGGGAGCTGCTTGTAATTTCCTATTTTTATTTATTCATGCAGAACGGCTCTCTAATTGGAATGTGTTCTCTGCATTCTTTTCATCTATTAGTAAAGTATGTTTTTCAAATTCAGCAATGGAAAGGTGCAAATAATTTCTCAGAGACAGGGAAAAAAATAATATTTTCTAAAGATGAGGATGTTTAGAACACTATAAAAAAGATATGTAAAGATATAAGGTGTTGAATAAATAAAGTAATCTCCCAGCAGAGGTGGTATTGTCACATATAAATCTAATCAAGGAGTGGGAGGAAATTTAAATCTAGGAATTGGGAGCAGGTCTGATCTAGGGGAAAGGGACAGGTCTGATTGAGGAGTAGTGAACAGGTCAGTTTTAGAAGCAGGAAAGAGGTCTATTCTTGAAGTAGGAAACAGGTCTGATCTCGATGTTTAGGACATATCTAATATAGAAAAATGGAACAGATCTGAACTAGAAGTAGGAATTAATTCTTATCTAGATGTATAGAACATATCTAATCTAGGAATAGGGAAGAGATCTGATCTAGAAGTAGGAAACAGGTCTGATCTAGATGTAAGGTATCTGATCAAGGTAAAGCAAACAGATCTGATCTAGAAGTAGAAAAAAGGTCTGATCTAGATGTATAGGACCTATCTAATAAAGAAAAATGGAACAGATCTGAATTAGAAGTAGGAATTAATTCTTATCTAGATGTATAGGACATATCTAATCTAGGAAAAGGGTAGATATCTGATATAGAAGTAGGAATAGGAAACAGATCTGATCTAGATGTATAGGACATATCTAATCTAAGTAAAGGGTAGATATCTGATATAGAAGTAGGAAACAGATCTGATCTAGATGTATAGGACATATCTAATCTAAGTAAAGGGTAGATATCTGATATAGAAGTAGGAAACAGATCTGATCTAGATGTATAGGACATATCTAATCTAAGTAAAGGGTAGATATCTGATATAGAAGTAGGAAACAGATCTGATCTAGATGTATAGGACATATCTAATCTAAGTAAAGGGTAGATATCTGATATAGAAGTAGGAAACAGATCTGATCTAGATGTATAGGATATATCTAATCTAGGAAAAGAGAAAAGATCTGATCTATAAATAGGAATTAGGAAACAGATCTGATCTACATGTATAGGATATATCTAATCTAGGAAAAGAGAAAAGATCTGAACTAGAAGTAGAAAACAGGTCTGATCTAGATGTATAGAACATATGCTATCTAGGAAAAGGAAATACGTTTGACCTAGAAGTAGGAAACAAGTCTGATCTAGATGTATAGGACATATCTAATCTATGAAAAGGTAACAGATTTGATTTATAAGTAGGAAACAGGTCTGATATAGATGTATAGGACATATCTAATCTAGGAAAAGTTAACATATTTGATCTATAAGTAGGAATTAGGAAGCAGGTCTGATCTAGATGTATAGGACATATCTATTATAGAAAAATGCCACAGATCTGATTTAGAAGTAGGAAACAGGTCTGATCTAGATGTATGGAACATATCTGATCTAGGGAAAGGAAACAGGTTTGATCTAGAAGTAATGAAAATGACTGATCATCAAGTAGAGAGAGAGTATTTAGTATAACAGTAAGAGAATAATTAATCTAGGAGTGAAGATACTGTATATTCTGATGTATGGGCAGGTCAGATCTAGGAATAGGTATCAGGTCTGTTCTAGGAGGTGGAAGCAGTTCAGATGTAGAAGCAGGGAACAGGTCTGCACTAGGAATAGAGGGCAGGTCTTATTAAGAAATAGAAAACAAGTATGAACTAGGAGCAAGGCATAGCCCTTATCTATTAGCAAGGAACAGATCTGGATACAGAGGCTGATATTAGAAGCAGAAACAATAGGGTGAATCATTACATTCTACTAAGAGAAATATAGTAAGGGTTGTGCAGGCTGGACAGCCATACAGCAGAAGTGTTTGGGACAAATACAATATGCAATTTCAAGAAGGCTTGGATATAATTATAAAGCCGTCCTAAGTGTGATGAGAGTGGGGGTGTGATGTCACCGACAGTGGGCGTGGCCTTGGGCCGTAATATGCTGCGTTGCAGCTATCAAGCTCAATGTGTTATGCAGTCTGTTATTTTTATGCTCTGCAATAAAATTGAGACACCATACTGTGTCCTGCATCTCATGAGACGGTGTCAGAAGTACGTACCTGCGCTTCTGTTTCCTAAAAAGTTACTCCACCTAAACCTTTTGTTTATTGACAGGATTGCTTCCAAGTTGGACAAGGAGAGTGGTAAAGTACAAGTTAATCCTCTTCTATACTCTATTGGTAAAGGTGTGTATCAAGTGTTTAATGCCTTTACATTCCAAGAAGGGGAAGAATTTGATTTTGAGATAGTTATGAATAAACTCAGCGCCCATTTTGTGCCCAAAGAAATGTGATTCATGAGAGGGCTTGTTTCCACAAACGCGCCCAGCGTGTGAGGGAATCCATGGAGTCATTTGTGAGCAGCTTGTATGAATTAGCTGAATTCTTTGAGTTTGGAGCTGCAAATCAGCAAAGAGCATATCAGAAATAGAATAGGTATAGGAATTTCAGTTACTAAGTTCTCACGAAAGTTACAGTTGGAGGCTGAATTAATGTTAGATGTGGCTATTAGGATGGCCCGCCAGAGTTAACTGGTGAAGAAGCAAAGTGCTGACATGAGGTCTGAGAGTATTGTAGATAAAGTGCAACAGTATAGGAGAGCTGCAGGCAACAGGCAGAGTGTGAGCGGTAGACCGAGGGCAGCAGATAGGCCCAGAAGCGGATGGGCGCAACGGGCTCGTTGCACACGGTGTAACCGTACTCATGTAGCAAATGTTATATGCCCCGCTAAAGACAAAAGATGTAGGAAGTGAAACGGATGG
Source organism: Bombina bombina (assembly GCF_027579735.1). Lineage (NCBI taxonomy): Eukaryota > Metazoa > Chordata > Amphibia > Anura > Bombinatoridae > Bombina > Bombina bombina. The sequence continues at coordinate 353,529,282 of NC_069506.1, read as the reverse complement.
GACATTTTGAAGTGGTGTGTAAAACTGAGTTTTTAAAGAGATGCATGTGGACAGTGACCAAGAAACTCAAGAAGTGTCCTTTGTTGGGTCTGTTGTAGAACAGTCTGGTTCAGACAAAGATTGGCGTGTTACCCTTAAAGTGATGGGAGCCAAGGTTACCTTTACACAGGAACAGACATTACAGTTATGTCCCTTGCAGCATTCATGAAAACTGCCTCAACAGCGAAAGTCACGACGAAGGTTCAGCGTCCAGGAGGCTGCATCGATTGTGTGGGAAAATTTCTCGCTAGCTGCGATTAAAAGCAGAAGAAATTCACCATGTGGGTACATGTAATCAGAGGGCAGTGTGTTAATAACCTATTGAGCAGGAAAGCAGCCTGTAGTCTGGGCCTCGTCGTAAGGGATTACGGAAGACATGTTTGACGATTTGGGCATGTTGAACTGCGAGCCAGTCAGAATATCACTTAAAGTTGATGCAATCCCATACAGTATTACTACTCCTTGTAGAATTCCATTCCTGCTCATGCCTCAAGTGGAGAAGGAACTTCTGCGAATGAAGAACATGGGAGTTATTAAAGAAGTGGCCGAAGCAACTGACTGGTGTGCTCCCATTGTGGCAGTTGCAAAGAAGAATGGAAAGGTACGCATCTGCATAGTTTAAAGTGAGAGAGGGTGGGGGTAGGGCAAAGTATATTATAACAAGAGATTCAGTGGTTAAGGGCAGATAGCCCAATTTGAGTTTTATAATCTCCTAACCACAGAGACCTCCTGCCACAGATTTAAAGTTAAGGGCAGGATACAACTAATAAATAATTGTAAATAGGCTTACAAGTAGGAGTAGGTAACTTAAATCTGTGAGGAAAATTTCCACCAATGCCCCAGCTGAATCAAGGCTAAATAGTTTTAATTAGAAAAAAATGTTTTTCTCCATTCACACACTAAAGTTTATTAAATCAAAATTTAACCACACATACATTTAGCAGAAGCTAAAGATTAAAAACACTCCACCTAAGTTGAACTAGGATTTTTAAATTAATCTGAAATCAGTATCACTGGTATCTAGCAGTAAAAATTGTAGTTGTAAGCTAAGCCCTTACAATCCGAGGGCTAGTTTAAATTTTAAATTTTTACAAATTATTGAAGCTGCATTGTACCAGACCAACGAAGGTGAGCAAATTAAAAGAAAAGGGAAAGACAAAGCTTATCCCCAGGACCCCTGACGTACGTTTCACAAAAAACGCTTCCTCAGAGGGGTGTGGAGCTGCTGCAAAATGCTATATTTATGAGTCATTAAGACTCTCCTCCGATGTTGGGGTGGATGTTCCTTAATTGCCAAAGTTACATTTTAATTGGCTCATATGAGTGTCAGTCACAAAAGTGACTGGTAATAGGGTACAATGAGAGGTTGGAATTCTAAACGTCACGCTACGTCCAAAATGGGCGTTTTTGTTTACATTGACATTTATTGGACAGATCTCATTGGAGGATTAATCGACCATATGTTACGCTGATGTATTTGGTTAATTGTCTGACATATCAATGCGAGGTATACTGCAGTTACTTATCAAATTCGACCGCTTACCATAAATAGATAGATCGTATTAGTATATCCCTTATATATAGACATTGTACTTGGGGAATACTGTTTAGTAAAGTTGCTGTCCGAATTATTCATACCTGAATACAGGGGATAGTACATATAAGTGCATAATAATGTGAGTCGGCATACCGTATCTCCTCTTTGACATTAGTCAACAGCATGCTGCAGTTGTTACTGTTGATGGGTGTAATGGATCTGCTAAATATCATTTATTCAGTCTATATGAGTGCGCTGCTTATACGCTAACATCAGTGTTACGTCTAGAGTGGGCGTGTTTGTTTATATTCGCTTCTGTAGTAACGGTCTTATTGGCTGATCACTTTTAACATATGTTGCACATAGATCCAAAGCGTGGAATAGTCATTGGCAAATCTGATCGTATATTATAATCTATAAGATTTGATTTTGTTTTAATCCGCTGTTTGCTTATGTGAGTGATATGAAGGAATGAGATATATCTACGCGAAAACCATTCACTTAGTCTAATCTAAGTAGACTGCTTATACATTTAATTCCTATGTCAGATTCTAAAAAGGAAAGAAGAGTTACATAAAAGGCAACACTGTTTATTGGGAGATGAACAGATGCCAGGGATGATTTGTGGAGATGTCAGTATTATTTTAGGCACAAATATGATATGATACCTCTTATTGGAACGTGTGTATATGAGATAGCCTTTAGTTGATATTGCTTACCTATTCGGTTATATTTTCAAGGTGCTGAAAATGAATAGTATACTTGATTTTGTTAAGAATGAATAGTATACTTGATTTTGTTAAGGTATTATTATTCTCATTATTGCACATGCTAATTTTATATACAATATACTAGTCAGATCACTTTATCATTCATAAGTGAATAAAAATATTGTGAACAAAAATAGAAGTGAGAATGAGACATTAAAAATAAGGTGTATAAGGAGTGCTCTTGTGTACTGAGGAGTAATATTGCATATTAAGATTAACCAAAAAAGGGGGGACAAATGTGAGACATACCTAATTTAGTGTATATATATTCACTGGATGGAATCTGCTTATACAAAATGTACAGGCTGACGTGTATACAATGTGTAAATAAAATAAACAAGTCAAGTATACCTCTAAATGAGTTTAGCTTATACAAAGTGTACAGATTAACGTGTGTACAATTTTGTGAATTAAATAAACGGGTCAAAGTATAATAACCTTAACCTTGAAATTAGGGTAGTGTGGTGATTGTTTGATCAATATAAGTGAATTGTGGAGTAAGCCAAAAATTATAATAAGTGATAGGACAAGATAGTTATTGATAAGTAATACCTTATTTCATTTACAAATATACAAAATAATTATTGAAGTCATTCATGCCATTAGGTTTTACAGAATTTAAACGGTAGATCCATTTGCATTCGAGTTTGAGTAATGTTTTCTCCAGATTGCCTCCTCGTATTCCTAATGAGGCTTTTTGAATGACCATATATTTCAGATTGCTAGTGGAGCACTTGTGATGTATTTGAAAGTGTTTTGCTACTGATGTTAACTTTTTGCCACGAGCTTCATCCTTATTGGCATTTTTTATGTTGTTAGCATGTTCAAGGATACGTACCCTGATCTCCCGGGTTGTCATGCCAACATAGATCATTTTGCATTGGCAAAAGAGAGCATATACAACCGCAATAGTTCTACAGGAGAAATGAGAGGCTAGATTATATAACTGGCCATCTTTGTCTTGAATGGTTTTAGACTTCATTACGTATGGGCATGCGGAGCAAGTCCCACATGGAAACATCCCTGGATCAGTGTCCTTTTTCTTAAAGGCTCTTACATAATGGCTAGAGACGAGTCTATCCCTAAGATTTGTGGGTCTTTTGTACCCAATTGAGATTCTGTCACCGATATTTTCCTTCAGAGAGGGATCATTTTGCAGAATTTTCCAATGTTGGTTGATTATTTTAGTTATTTCTGGCATTTGTGGGTTATATGTAGTGATTAATCTTGGATTAGACTCACTAGTATTTTTGACCTTGGGAATGAGTAAATTTTCTCTGTGGATATTTAGGGCCTTGTATTTGGCTCGTTTGACTGCTTTTTTGCTATAGCCTCGTGCCATAAGTCTGTCCATTAGGTTTTTGCTTTCCGTGAGATATATATCAGTACTGGAGCAGTTACGTCTTAGGCGCAGAAATTCCCCAAAGGGGATAGCCTTAAGGGTACATGGTGGATGAGCACTAGATCTATGTAATAGAGTGTTAGTCGCTGTTTCTTTTCGGTAAATGGTGGTGTTAATGTAACCATCTTCTTTCTTGAATATAGTTATATCCAGAAAGGAAATTTTATGTTGATCGGCTGAATATGTTAATTTGATGTTTTTGTTATTCATATTTATTTTGTTCATGAATTGATCTAATTCCTGAGATGTTCCTTGCCATATGAATAAGACATCATCTATATATCTTATCCATAGCGGGATATGATCAGTATGATGTTGTAATTCAGTCGAAAATACATTAAAGAGCTCCCAATGCCCCAAAAACAGATTGGCATATGTAGGTGCGCAGGCCGTACCCATCGCGGTACCCTGCGTCTGTAAGTAGTACCTATCGTTGAAGGTAAAAAAATTGTGTGTCAAGATAAACTGCAGTAGTTGGATTACAAAATTATTGTGATCTTCATTGTCATTTGTATTAGATGACAAAAAATACTTGATGGCTGCTATTCCATCTGTGTGTCTAATATTTGTGTAGAGTGACTCTACATCTGCAGTGACAAGCCACATGTCATCAGAAAGCTGTATATTTTGTAGTATTTGCAATACCTCCATGGTATCACGGACATATGAAGGTAATGTATTTAAGTACTCTCTTAATCTTTGGTCGACATATCTGCTGGCCTTTTCTGTTAAATTTTCGTTCCCAGAGACGATAGGTCTGCCAGGGGGTATTTGGGAGTTCTTGTGCACCTTTGGTAAGAAATATAACGTAGCGACTTTAGGGTGATCTATGGTTAAGTACTTTTTCTCAGTGTTAGTAATGATATTATCTGTCCAGGCTTGTTTGACTAGGTTGTTATATTGTGTCAAATATGAGCTTTGAGGATTAAAGATCAATTGTTTATAGCAGGTAGAATTGGATAGCTGTCTGGAGGCTTCGTCTGTATACATTTTAGATGGCCACAATACCACATTCCCACCCTTGTCAGACGGCTTTATAGTGATGTCTTTCCAAGATTCAATCTCATTCAGAGCTTTGAATTCTGATATTGTCAGATTGTGATTCTTTCGAGTAACAGGCAATTGCTCAATTTGATTGCAGACCATTTTACAGAATACCTGAATTTCAGGCGAATTTGACATAGAGGGAACATATTTGGATTTAGGTTTCAGTGTGGATTTCCATGTACTCAAATCAGGTGGGGTAGCATCATTGGTATAAATCATATTCTCATCACTGAGTTGTTCTAATAGATCAACTGTACTTAGATCTTCTGCGTCTAATACATTGGGATTATAGGCATATATTTTTTTCAGCATCAGCTTGCGTGAAAATAAATGTATGTCTTTTATTAATTCAAACTTATTGAGAGAATTAACTGGACAAAAAGATAATCCCTTGGATAGTACATCTATATGATCTTGGTTCAGTGTATGATCTGACAAATTGATGACCCTTAGTTTGTCATCCTGATTTTGGAGAAGGGACTCAGTTCCCTCCTCCTGGTGGATTGACGTGTTGGACCAGTGAATTTCCTTTTGTTCCCCCGTGAGTTGGGTATTGTGTGATTGGTCTGCAATGTAGGAGGAGTTGGATTGTGTGGAGTTTGGACTAAAAAAGAAGAGGAAGATGTATTTAGTGACTGTGCTGCACTATGTGTCTTAGGTCTGGTGGACTGAGAGACATTGTTAGTGTTATTGCCTCTCAGATTAGTGTGTTGATTAGGATTGCCTATCTCTACTTCATTGTCAGAGATATCTGATTCACTCTCAGCACTGCTATCAGATTGCTGCACTATATATCTGTTAGATCTATGTCTAGATGTATGGTTACTGCGCCAGCGATATATTCTCTGATTTTGAAAATCCTCAATATCTCTTTGGAGTTTCTGTTTTTTATTCGCTACTACTTCCATTTCTAATTTATCTAGCTCATGTTGATATTTTTCATATTTTGCTTTGTAATCAAATTTTTCATCGAATTTTGACAACTGGGTGTTGTATTCCTCTATTTCAGTGTCTAGTTTAGTGAGCTCTAGTTTGTCATGTTTTATTAGAATTTGGATTAATTTAAGCGAACACTCAGTTAATGCAGTTTCCCATTGTTTTACTAGATCTTCATTATTTAAAGTGAATGCAGGGAACACTTTCATTCTTAAACCCCTGGGTATTAGGTTTTTTTCGGCATATTTTTCGAAAAAGTGCCAGTTCCACCACCTTTTGGACTGCTTATGTAAAGTCTGATGTAGTTTGCACAGTACATTATTCAACTCTTCTTCATTAATTTGTATGTTATCACTATTGGTTGTATTGAACAATGAATTTAGTTCCTGTAACCTTTTTTGCTGGCGATTAGCTATATCGCCTTGAATATTCATAATTAATGTAGAAAAAAAACCCCTAGAAAAAGGCTAAACCCAGAATAAGAATCTGGGTATATTCTCCTTGTTTGGAACAGTTTAAAGTGAGAGAGGGTGGGGGTAGGGCAAAGTATATTATAACAAGAGATTCAGTGGTTAAGGGCAGATAGCCCAATTTGAGTTTTATAATCTCCTAACCACAGAGACCTCCTGTCACAGATTTAAAGTTAAGGGCAGGATACAACTAATAAATAATTGTAAATAGGCTTACAAGTAGGAGTAGGTAACTTAAATCTGTGAGGAAAATTTCCACCAATGCCCCAGCTGAATCAAGGCTAAATAGTTTTAATTAGAAAAAAATGTTTTTCTCCATTCACACACTAAAGTTTATTAAATCAAAATTTAACCACACATACATTTAGCAGAAGCTAAAGATTAAAAACACTCCACCTAAGTTGAACTAGGATTTTTAAATTAATCTGAAATCAGTATCACTGGTATCTAGCAGTAAAAATTGTAGTTGTAAGCTAAGCCCTTACAATCCGAGGGCTAATTTTAAATTTTTACAAATTATTGAAGCATCTGCATAGATTTGAAACGGCTAAATGAGGCTGTGAAAAGGGAGAGATATATGCTGCCAACGTTTAAAGACATAGCTACGAAATTGTCTGGGGCAAAATTATTTTTGAAACGATGCTTCCAACAACTTCTGGCAGATACCTCTAGACCAACTTCTGGCAGATACCTCTAGACCCAAAGTGCAGCAAACTCATTACCTTCATTACATATATCCTCTGCCCCTGAAATTTTTCCAAAAAATTATTAGTTCCCTCCTGAGGGTTCACAAGGGCACGGCAGTCGTTGTTAATGATATCCTAGTGAATGGATTCACCCTGGAAGAACACGATCAGCGGTTGAGCTGTGTGCTGTAGATCATCAGAGAGCCTGGGCTGAAATTGAATAAAGAAAAATGTCATTTTAGAAAATCTTAATTATGCTATTTTAGGCACATCATTAATAAAGATGGCATCATGACGGACTCTAGCAAAATCCTTGCTATTGAACAGTTTAAAGGTCCTTCAGATGTAAATGAGCTGAGACAAGTATTGGGCCTCGTGAATTATGTGGGCAAGTTCCTACCAGATTTTTCTACAGTGTTACACCCTGTCACCGAATTGTTGAAAAAAAGATGTTGTCTGGATCTGGGGACCACCACAAGAAGAGGCCTTTACATGGGTCAAGTCCCTGCTGGGGTCTGCCCCGGTGCTGGGGCTCTATGACCCTTCCAAAAAGACTGTAGTCAATGCTGATGCAAGCAGTTATGGGTTAGGAGCCACTCTACTGCAGTTAAATTAGAATAAACTACAGCCCATCGCTTACTGCTCCCATACACTGATGTCTGCAGAATCAAAATACGCCCAAATTGAGAAAGAATGCTGTTTGGGCTTGTGAGCGCTTCCAATGTTACCTAGTTGGTCTGGAAACCGACCATAAACCATTAGTTCTTCTAATTAATTCCTACGATTTTGACAAGACACCCCTAAGATGTCAGAGATTTCTGATGACACTGCTCAGGTTCAACGTTCAGGCAGTGCATGTGCCGAGGAAACAACTGGTAGTGGCAGATACACTTTCCAGGCTCCCACTGGCTGCTGCTGAAGGGTCTTTGTTTGAGTCAGATGTAAAAGTGTACGTGGATTTAGTTCTGGCATCTAAATCCATCTCTTCGAGGAAGTTAGAGCAGATAAAAAGGGAGACACGCCTTGACACAGATCATAAGGAAGTTATCAAGTATATAAAGGGAGGTTGGCCTAAGAGCCAGGCAGCCTGGATGTTGTTGAGCTTTTATGAAACAGAGAGGGCACAGTTCACAGAGCTGGACGGTTTGGTGTTTTTCCCAAGACAGCATTGGTATACCTGTCAGCATGCGGCAGGAAATGCTAAGCAGAATTCACAATGGCCACTTGGGAATTACAAAGTGCAGGGAAAGGGCAGCTACAGCGATGTGGTGGCCTGGGATTAGTACCGACATTGCAGGATATGTTTCAAAATGTGCCTTTTTCCAGGAACGCACCGGCCCACTCAGAGAAGAGAGCCCTTAATTTCCACCTCACTGCCTGTAGGCCCGTGGCAGTAGATTGCTACAGATTTGTGCAAACTCTATGGGAATAAATACTTGGTTGTGATCAACTATTATTCCAGGCATTTGGAGATCGCACCCCTTAGTGAGACCACTAGTCAGGCTGTCATCACCCGCTTTAAAAGTTTATTCACCCTGTGGGGCATACCGATGAAGCTAGTGAGTAATAACGGGATGCAGTTTGCTTCCATGGAGTTCAGTTCCTTCAGCAGTGAATACGACTTAATTCATTCTACGTCAAGTCCGCATTACCTGCAGGTTAATGGAATGGCCGAAAGGGTAGTTAAAACCACTAAGTTTATTTTAAAGCAATCTGAGCCCTACCTATCTCTCCTAGCCTATAGGGCGACTCCTATTCAAGCCACGGGTTATTGCCCGGCACAGCTGATGCTAGGACGACAGATCCACACCACACTACCTTCTGTGGGTGTGTTTAAGTCAGCCCCCCTGTTCCGTGGGAGGAGGTCCTTAGGAGGGATGAAGAGGCGAAACGGGGCTACCGATTCTTTTATGACAGAAAACATTCTGTGAGGCTTTTTCAGGAAATGAATGTGGGTCAGAGTGTCAGAGTTAAACTGGATGATGAGAAGAAATGGAAGACACTAGCCACTGAAATAGGATGCTTCCCAGAACCAAGGACATATGTAGCCCTTACTGAGGGAGGGACTGTCACACGCCGAAATAGAAGACATCATCAGCCTGTACATGAGAGTTTGGAAGTGGATGCTTTGGAGCCAAAGCCGGTGGGATCCCTTATTATAAGAGGGTTAATTTCCCCACAGCAAGACCACAGCGGGGATGCTTCAGTGCTTTCATTAGAATCTCAATTACCTACTACTGCATCAGAAGATAGTTCTTGTAAAATGACGTCAAGAGGAAGAGTTGTGAAACTTCCAGCCCGCTACTGAGATTAGCACTGTAGTTAGAGCAGTGACCAGAAGTATGGGCAGAATAATCCCATGGTCACTGTGGACTAAGGTAGTCTACCCCGATGTCCAAGACAGGATTGTATTTCTTGTTATTCATATATGTTATTTTATACCTTGTTATCTGTTGTATTCAGAAAAAAAATGTGTATGTTTTGTTTTTTGTAAAAGGGTGAAATGTGATGAGAGTGGGGGGGTGACATCACTGGAAGGGGGCGTGACATGAGGCGATTATAATCCATGTCGCAGTTATCAAGCTGGATGTGTTATGCGGTCTGTTACTTCTATGCTCTGCAATAAAATCGAGTTGTACCTTCAATACTGTGTCCTACATCTCATGACACTAAGAATTGCTAAAAAACATACATGTTAGAAACAATATGATTGGACTGAATGTGTTTTCAAGTTAATGATGTATAAAATGTAAAACTATTTGATTATATAATCCATCATAGAAAAGCAAAATAAATGAAGAGATTCTGAGACAGTGAGAGAGACAGGGATATTAAGAGACAAAAGTCTGGACATGAAGAAAGGCAGAAATGGAGGGAGAGAGCTACTGTATGCTACATATAGATATAAAAGTGCTTTCACAGACAGACATTTTAGGTTTGCTATCACCATATATTAGATATGCATAAAGAGGGCTGGGTATAAAATCTCTAAATTCTGGCCATGCAGCCCCTGGGGACATGATTAGCTCATCATGCACACAGAAACATTTGAAATGCCACTGAGTACTGGAATCTCATGCGCTGTCCACTGACCCATACATTTACACAAAGACATATCGCATGCAGCCAGTTGGAGACAACTGACTTCAATTATCCCATCACAGTAAGTCAAAGGAGGAAGGAACAGTAATATTGTGTGTTAGGCAGGCGACGAGCCCCGGAGCCCGGATAATGATGCTCACATGGAACTGTGAAACAATAATTCTATCTCCCCGAGACAGAAAGTGAGTGGCAGCATTCAGTTTAATATTATTAGATTTTTTGTATGAGGCAATAGTATAAGCAGTGCTACTAAATGGGATGGTGCAAGCAGAGCGGTTTGTGAATCCGATTCATATATAGACCCAAAAATACTGTAATGATAAAGGAACTGTGTGACTGTTACTATAGTAACTAAATTATTACTGTCCCTAACTAGTAGAGATAAGATATTAGACTTTAAAACCTAGGAAAACCTAGGTAACAACACAGCAGTGCTCATTATTTTACAAAGACTAAGATTTAGTTTATGTTGTCGCTGTTAATCTTCTTCAGTTGGATAAAATAAAAACATCCTGCTGTTTACAAAGCTGTGTGAATACAGTTTTTGCTCTGACCTTAAAGGGACAGTCTACCATAGAAATGTTATTGTTTTAAAAGATAGATAATCCCTTTATTACCCATTCCCCAGTTTTGCATAACCAACACTGTTATATTAATATACTTTTTACCTCTGTGATTACCCTGTATCTAAGCCTCTGCAGACTGCTCCTTATCTCAGTTATATTAATATACTTTTTACCTCTGTGATTACCTTGTATCTAAGCTTCTGCAGACTGTTCCTTATCTCAGTTACATTAATATACTTTTTACCTCTGTGATTACCCTGTATCTAAGCCTCTGCAGACTGCTCCTTATCTCAGTTATATTAATATACTTTTTACCTCTGTGATTACCTTGTATCTAAGCTTCTGCAGACTGCTCCTTATCTCAGTTATATTAATATACTTTTTACCTCTGTGATTACCTTGTATCTAGGAACCTTCTTCCAGCCCCCAGATCACATGACTGTGACTGTTTATTATCTATTGTCTTAAATTTAGCATTGTATTGTGCTAGATCTTAAATAACCCCCTGTGCCTGAACACAGTGTTATCTATATAGCCCACGTGTACTTTCTGTCTTTGAGTTAAAAAGAGATTTAAAAAGCATTTGATAAGAGGCAGCCCTCAAAGGCTTAGAAATTAGCATATGAGCCTACCTATGTTTAGTTTAAACTAATAATACCAAGAGAAAAAAGCAAATTTGATGATAAAAGTAAATTGGAAAGTTGATTAAAATTAAAAGTCCTATCTGAATAATGAAAGTTTAATTTATACTAGACTGTCCCTTTAAGAAAGTGGAAGGCTGTATTGAGTCTTTTGGAACCAAATTATATATATGGCTATATTACAAGTGGAGCGCTAATTTATCTTACGCCCGCAAACAGGCGCACAATAAATAGTAGCTGGTTATTGCTACTGCGAGCTCACGGTAGCAATTAGCGCTTATAAAACTAACTATAGATCAGATCTCTGGTTAATTTGATAAATGTGCTCCAAATGCCCCCAAAATACAATGGTGTGAATATTATTAAAAAGAAATTGTAGCATTTTTATTTTTTAATAAAAAACAACTGCAGAAGGCATTTTTTGGGGGCTAAAGTTGGCAGATGTGGGGTGTTAGAAAACAAACAGGACTGAAAAGTGCATTTACATAGCGGTTTATGTGAACTGTGTGTTCCTTGTAAATATATATATACGTTTATATAATGTATATTAACACAATACAATTTGCTGGCATCAATGCACGACCTACCCCCTTCGCTGGACTAGGTTCTAATGCCAGCGCTAGGTCGCGTTGGCATTGAGGCTAACTTGTAATACCAGCGCACATTTGCATGTGCTGGTATTACACAGTGAAGCGCAAATATTGCTTTTGTGAAAACTATATTTTGTGCTCCACTTGTAATCTAATACATAATTTGCACATATATAATATATATTTGTGGAACGTTTTCAGTTCATTAACAATTTATTTCTTGCCATATGAGGCCTAAAATCAGCAGCATCTTCTAGGTACAAAGTCTTCAAATGACTCTTGAGTTAGTTAGGCCTTAGACAAGGCGCAAATATGAGACCCCTCAACACAAAACAAAATGCAAAAAGGAACCAAATAAATCTGAAAATGAATTACTGAGGATTTTGCTGAAAGATTTGAGAGAGAATGAAGAGTGAATAGAGAGGGTAAAGAAGAGGGAAGGTTGATTGAGATTGGGGAAATAAGGAGAAAAAAGAGAGAGGAAATAGAATAGTTTAAGATATAGGGGTCAATTTATCAAGCTCTGAGGCGGCGGACAGAAATCAACCAGATCGAATACGATCGGGTTGATTGAAACCTCCTGCTAGCGGCAAATTCTATGTTTAGGGCTGCCAGCATTTATCGATGTGCGGCGGACATGATTCGCTACATAGTATCATGTCCGCTCGCACATTAATACATTTACCCCATAGAGAGAAAAGAAGGGAGAGAGAGAATTGACATAAAGAAGAGAAAGAAAATAGAGGAGAACGTTTATAAAGGAGAGAGAGAAAGAAAATAGAGGAGAACGTTTATAAAGGAGAGAGAGAAAGAAAAAGAGTAAAGAGAAAGAGAGAAGAAGAAAGAAAGTAAATAGGAAAGCAAAAATGGGAGAGTGGAGAAAAAGGGAACAGGGAATGAAAAAAGAGAGGAGAGAAAGAAAAAAGGGAAAAGCGAATTAAAAGATTGTGCACAAAGACAACAAGAGGAGAGGACAGTAGAGAGACTGAGAGCGAGAGAGAAAAGAGACAGATTAGAGAAGAAGTGAGTGGGGATGGGAGAGAGTGAAAAGGGAGCTGGAAAAGGAAAGAAGAAGAGAAAGTATATAGGAAGAAAAGTCAATAGAGACAAGGAGAGAGCAAGAAAAAAAAGGAGAGAGAGGAAAGAGAGAAGGGAGATTGAAGAGAGGGAAGGTAAGAGAGAGTGGAAGAAACAGAAAAGAGAGGGGAGAGAGTTTTTAAAGAATAAAGATGGGCAGAGAGAGATAAGGGAGTGCAGGAAAATAAAGATTGTAGAGAAGAAGGGTGTGGAGAAAGATTGGAGAAAGATTAAAGAGATAGCAGAATAGAAAGAGTGAGAACGGAGGAGGGAATAGAAAAGGAAATAAAAGGAAAAGGGGCCAAAAAATAGTACATTGAGTACAAAGTGATAGAGTGAGGAGAGAAAAGAGACAGAGTAGGAGATAGTGCAGAACGAGACGGTAGCTAGTAAAGGACTGTAGATAGTAAAGGACTGTGGCTAGTAAAGGACTGTAGCTAGTAAAGGACGGTAGCTAGTAAAGGATGGTAGCTAGTAAAGGACTGTAGCTAGTAAAGGACTGTAGCTAGTAAAGGACTGTAGCTAGTAAAGGACGGTAGCTAGTAAAGGACTGTAGCTAGTAAAGGACGGTAGCTAGTAAAGGACGGTAGCTAGTAAAGGACTGTAGCTAGTAAAGGACGGTAGCTAGTAAAGGACTGTAGCTAGTAAAGGACTGTAGCTAGTAAAGGACGGTAGCTAGTAAAGGACTGTAGCAAGTAAAGGACTGTAGCTAGTAAAGGACGGTAGCTAGTAAAGGACTGTGGCTAGTAAAGGACTGTAGCTAGTAAAGGACTGTAGCTAGTAAAGGACGGTAGCTAGTAAAGGACTGTAGCTAGTAAAGGACGGTAGCTAGTAAAGGACTGTAGCTAGTAAAGGACTGTGGCTAGTAAAGGACTGTGGCTAATAAAGGACTGTAGCTAGTAAAGGACGGTAGCTAGTAAAGGACTGTGGCTAGTAAAGGACTGTAGCTAGTAAAGGACTGTAGCTAGTAAAGGACTGTGGCTAGTAAAGGACTGTAGCTAGTTAAGGACGGTAGCTAGTAAAGGACTGTAGCTAGTAAAGGACTGTAGCTAGTAAAGGACGGGAGCTAGTAAAGGACTGTAGCTAGTAAAGGACTGTAGCTAGTAAAGGACTGTGGCTAGTAAAGGACTGTGGCTAATAAAGGACTGTAGCTAGTAAAGGACTGTAGCTAGTAAAGGACTGTAGCTAGTAAAGGACGTGAGCTAGTAAAGGACTGTAGCTAGTAAAGGACTGTAGCTAGTAAAGGACTGTGGCTAGTAAAGAAATGTGGCTAATAAAGGACTGTAGCTAGTAAAGGACTGTAGCTAGTAAAGGACTGTAGCTAGTAAAGGACGGGAGCTAGTAAAGGACTGTAGCTAGTAAAGGACTGTAGCTAGTAAAGGACTGTGGCTAGTAAAGGACGGTAGCTAGTAAAGGACTGTAGCTAGTAAAGGACGTGAGCTAGTAAAGGACTGTAGCTAGTAAAGGACTGTAGCTAGTAAAGGACTGTGGCTAGTAAAGGACTGTGGCTAATAAAGGACTGTAGCTAGTAAAGGACTGTAGCTAGTAAAGGACTGTAGCTAGTAAAGGAAGATCATAGCAGACCTGACTTTAAATCTTTATCAGGATTATCCTCTTGAGCTCCTTCAAACAGGCTGTCCCATGCTCCCTGCTTCTCTTCAAGCAGTGTGTGGCTAATTCTCACTCTTACTTTCCTCCTGAATATATCTACTCGCTGTGGGCGATTCACAAGGTGCACCATAACTGCCCTGGTACTCATGTTTTGAGACACTAAGGAGACATCAGGGGAGGCATTTAGACATACAGGATAGGCGAGTGAGCAATATAACCTCTCAGCTACAACTCTGCGTTTGCAGCACTGTATTTGGAACACGTAGGCCTCAGGAAAGTCAGGGGAAGAGTTCACATGCACTTTCTATACTTCTATGTCAACTATCCAACAGTGTTTTTTTTTATAATCGTCATGCCGTGCACATGCCACACATAATAAAACTCCCCATATTAAGATTGAGACACACTGTGAGGTCTCTTTTTAAGTGAGGCCTTAGGTGACCATCTATTTGGCCTAATGGTAGAGCCGTATATGCCTTTATGATTGGCATGTGAAAAGATAAAACGTTTACAATGTATATAACACACAAATATTTAATAAAATCAAATGAATAATTAAGAATTATGTTGTCTAATATTTTCTATAAACCTATACCTAAAATATGCATTTTTTATAAATTAAAAAATTAAAGATGATATATTGAGGCAATATCATATAATTTATTAGTTTGGCCTCATGCTGCTGGAGTAATCAGTTCTCAAAGGTAGGATAGCATTTGTGCCTCATGCTACTGAAGTAATCAGTGTTTACAGGTAGGATAGCATTTGTGCCTCATGCTACTGAAGTAATCAGTGTTTACAGGAAGGATAGCATTTGTGCCTCATGCTACTAAAGTATTCAATGTTTACAGGTAGGATAAAATTGGTGCCTCATGCTTCTGAAGTAATCAGTGTATACAGGTAGGATAGCATTTGTGCCTCATGCTACTGAAGTAATCAGTGTTTACAGGTAGGATAGCATTTGTACCTCATGCTACTGAAGTATTCAGTGTTTACAGGTAGGATAAAATTGGTGCCTCATGCTACTGAAGTAATCAGTGTATACAGGTAGGATAGCATTTGTGCCTCATGCTACTGAAGTAATCAGTGTATACAGGTAGGATAGCATTTGTGCCTCATGCTACTGAAGTAATCAGTGTTTACAGGTAGGATAAAATGTGTGCCTCATGTTACTGAAGTAATCAGTGTTTACAGGAAGGATAGAATTTGTGCCTCATGCTACTGAAGTAATCAGTGTTTACAGGTAGGATAGCATTTGTGCCTCATGCTACTGAAGTAATCAGTGTTTACAGGTAGGATAGCATTTGTGCCTCATATTACTGAAGTAATCAGTGTTTACAGGTAGGATAGCACTTGTGACTCATGCTACTGAAGTAATCAGTTCTCAAAGGTAGAATAGCACTTGTGCCTCATGCTACTGAAGTAATCAGTGTTTACACGAAGGATAGCATTTGTGCCTCATGCTACTGAAGTATTCAGAGTTTACAGGTAGGATAGCATTTGTGCCTCATGCTACTGAAGTAATCAGTGTATACAGGTAGGATAGCATTTGTGCCTCTCGCTACTGAAGTAATCAGTGTATACAGGTCGGATAGCATTTGTGCCTCATGCTACTGAAGTAATCAGTGTTTACAGGTAGGATAGCATTTGTGCCTCATGCTACTGAAGTAATCAGTGTTTACAGGTAGGATAAAATTTGTGCCTCATGTTACTGAAGTAATCAGTGTTTACAGGAAGGATAGAATTAGTGCCTCATGCTACTGAAGTAATCAGTGTTTACAGGTAGGATAGCATTTGTGCCTCATGCTACTGAAGTAATCAGTGTTTACAGGTAGGATAGCATTTGTGCCTCATATTACTGAAGTAATCAGTGTTTACAGGTAGGATAGCACTTGGGACTCATGCTACTGAAGTAATCAGTTCTCAATGGTAGGATAGCATTTGTGCCTCATGCTACTGAAGTAATCAGTGTTTACAGGTAGAAGAGCATGTGTGCCTCATGCTACTGAAGTAATCAGTTCTCAAAGGTAGAATTGCACTTGTGCCTCATGCTACTGAAGTATTCAGAGTTTACAGGTAGGATAGCATTTGTGCCTCATGCTACTGAAGTATTCAGAGTTTACAGGAAGGATAGCATTTGTGCCTCATGCTACTGAAGTATTCAGATTTTACAGGTAGGATAGCATTTGTGCCTAATGCTACTGAAGTATTCAGAGTTTACAGGTAGGATAGCATTTGTGCCTCATGCTACTAAAGTATTCAGTGTTTACAGGTAGGATAGCATTTGTGCCTCATGCTACTGAAGTAATCAGTGTATACAGGTAGGATTACATTTGTGCCTCATGCTACTGAAGTAATCAATGTTTACAGACAGGATAGCATTGGTGCCTCATGCTACTGAAGTAATAAGTGTTTACAGGTAGGATAGCATTTGTGCCTCATATTACTGAAGTAATCAGTGTTTACAGGTAGGATAGCACTTGCGACTCATGCTACTGAAGTAATCAGTTCTCAATGGTAGGATAGCATTTGTGCCTCATGCTACTGTAGTAATCAGTGTTTACAGGTAGGATTGCATTTGTACCTCATGCTACTGAAGTAAGCATTGTTTAGAGGTAGGGTAGCATTTGTGCCTCATGCTACTGAAGTATTCAGTGTTTAGAGGTAGGATAGCATTTCTGCCTCATGTTACTGAAGTATTCAGTGTTTACAGGTAGGATATCATTTGTGCCTCATGCTACTGAAGCAATCGGTGTTTACAGGTAGGATAGCATTTGTGCCTCATGCTACTGAAGTAATCAATGTTTACAGGTAGGATAGCATTTGTGCCTCATGCTACTGAAGTAATACGTGTTTACAGGTAGGATAGCATTTGTGAATCATGCTACTGAAGTAATAAGTGTTTACAGGTAGGATAGCATTTGTGTCTCATGCTACTGAAGTAATAAGTGCTTACAGGTAGGATTACATTTGTGCCTCATGCAACTGAAGTGATCAGTGTTTACAGGTAGGATAGCATTTGTGCCTCATGCTACTGAAGTATTCAGTGTTTACAGGTAGGATAGCACTTGTGACTCATGCTACTGAAGTAATCAGTGTTTACAGGTAATATAGCATTTGTGCCTCATGCTACTGAAGTAATCAGTGTTTATAGGTAGGATAAAATAAGTGTCTCATGTTATTGAAGTAATCAGTGTTTACAAGTAGGATAGCATTTGTGCATCATGCTCCTGAAGTAATCAGTGTTTACAGGTAGGATAGCATTGTGCCTCATGCTACTGAAGTAATCAGTGTTTACAGGAAGGATAGCATTTGTGCCTCATGCTACTAAAGTATTCAATGTTTACAGGTAGGATAAAATTGGTGCCTCATGCTTCTGAAGTAATCAGTGTATACAGGTAGGATAGCATTTGTGCCTCATGCTACTGAAGTAATCAGTGTTTACAGGTAGGATAGCATTTGTACCTCATGCTACTGAAGTATTCAGTGTTTACAGGTAGGATAAAATTGGTGCCTCATGCTACTGAAGTAATCAGTGTATACAGGTAGGATAGCATTTGTGCCTCATGCTACTGAAGTAATCAGTGTATACAGGTAGGATAGCATTTGTGCCTCATGCTACTGAAGTAATCAGTGTTTACAGGTAGGATAAAATGTGTGCCTCATGTTACTGAAGTAATCAGTGTTTACAGGAAGGATAGAATTTGTGCCTCATGCTACTGAAGTAATCAGTGTTTACAGGTAGGATAGCATTTGTGCCTCATGCTACTGAAGTAATCAGTGTTTACAGGTAGGATAGCATTTGTGCCTCATATTACTGAAGTAATCAGTGTTTACAGGTAGGATAGCACTTGTGACTCATGCTACTGAAGTAATCAGTTCTCAAAGGTAGAATAGCACTTGTGCCTCATGCTACTGAAGTAATCAGTGTTTACACGAAGGATAGCATTTGTGCCTCATGCTACTGAAGTATTCAGAGTTTACAGGTAGGATAGCATTTGTGCCTCATGCTACTGAAGTAATCAGTGTATACAGGTAGGATAGCATTTGTGCCTCTCGCTACTGAAGTAATCAGTGTATACAGGTCGGATAGCATTTGTGCCTCATGCTACTGAAGTAATCAGTGTTTACAGGTAGGATAGCATTTGTGCCTCATGCTACTGAAGTAATCAGTGTTTACAGGTAGGATAAAATTTGTGCCTCATGTTACTGAAGTAATCAGTGTTTACAGGAAGGATAGAATTTGTGCCTCATGCTACTGAAGTAATCAGTGTTTACAGGTAGGATAGCATTTGTGCCTCATGCTACTGAAGTAATCAGTGTTTACAGGTAGGATAGCATTTGTGCCTCATATTACTGAAGTAATCAGTGTTTACAGGTAGGATAGCACTTGGGACTCATGCTACTGAAGTAATCAGTTCTCAATGGTAGGATAGCATTTGTGCCTCATGCTACTGAAGTAATCAGTGTTTACAGGTAGAAGAGCATGTGTGCCTCATGCTACTGAAGTAATCAGTTCTCAAAGGTAGAATTGCACTTGTGCCTCATGCTACTGAAGTATTCAGAGTTTACAGGTAGGATAGCATTTGTGCCTCATGCTACTGAAGTATTCAGAGTTTACAGGAAGGATAGCATTTGTGCCTCATGCTACTGAAGTATTCAGATTTTACAGGTAGGATAGCATTTGTGCCTAATGCTACTGAAGTATTCAGAGTTTACAGGTAGGATAGCATTTGTGCCTCATGCTACTAAAGTATTCAGTGTTTACAGGTAGGATAGCATTTGTGCCTCATGCTACTGAAGTAATCAGTGTATACAGGTAGGATTACATTTGTGCCTCATGCTACTGAAGTAATCAATGTTTACAGACAGGATAGCATTGGTGCCTCATGCTACTGAAGTAATAAGTGTTTACAGGTAGGATAGCATTTGTGCCTCATATTACTGAAGTAATCAGTGTTTACAGGTAGGATAGCACTTGCGACTCATGCTACTGAAGTAATCAGTTCTCAATGGTAGGATAGCATTTGTGCCTCATGCTACTGTAGTAATCAGTGTTTACAGGTAGGATTGCATTTGTACCTCATGCTACTGAAGTAAGCATTGTTTAGAGGTAGGGTAGCATTTGTGCCTCATGCTACTGAAGTATTCAGTGTTTAGAGGTAGGATAGCATTTCTGCCTCATGTTACTGAAGTATTCAGTGTTTACAGGTAGGATATCATTTGTGCCTCATGCTACTGAAGCAATCGGTGTTTACAGGTAGGATAGCATTTGTGCCTCATGCTACTGAAGTAATCAATGTTTACAGGTAGGATAGCATTTGTGCCTCATGCTACTGAAGTAATACGTGTTTACAGGTAGGATAGCATTTGTGAATCATGCTACTGAAGTAATCAGTGTTTACAGGTAGGATAGCATTTGTGTCTCATGCTACTGAAGTAATAAGTGCTTACAGGTAGGATTACATTTGTGCCTCATGCAACTGAAGTAATCAGTGTTTACAGGTAGGATAGCATTTGTGCCTCATGCTACTGAAGTATTCAGTGTTTACAGGTAGGATAGCACTTGTGACTCATGCTACTGAAGTAATCAGTGTTTACAGGTAATATAGCATTTGTGCCTCATGCTACTGAAGTAATCAGTGTTTATAGGTAGGATAAAATAAGTGTCTCATGTTATTGAAGTAATCAGTGTTTACAAGTAGGATAGCATTTGTGCATCATGCTCCTGAAGTAATCAGTGTTTACAGGTAGGATAGCATTGTGCCTCATGCTACTGAAGTAATCAGTGTTTACAGGTAGGATAGCATTTGTGCCTCATGCTACTGAAGTAATCAGTGTTTACAGGTAATATAGCATTTGTGCCTCATGCTACTGAAGTAATCAGTGATTATAGGTAGGCTAAAATAAGTGTCTCATGTTATTGAAGTAATCAGTGTTTAAAAGTAGGATAGCGTTTGTGCATCATGCTCCTGAAGTAATCAGTGTTTACAGGTAGGATAGCATTGTGCCTCATGCTACTGAAGTAATCAGTGTTTAAAGGTAGGATAGCATTTGTGCCTCATGCTACTGAAGTAATCAGTGTTTACAGGTAGGATAGCATTTGTGCCTCATGCTACTGAAGTAATCAGTGTTTACAGGTAGGATAGCATTTGTGCCTCATGCTACTGAAGTATTCAGTGTTTACAGGTAGGATAGCATTTGTGCCTCATGCTACTGAAGTAATCAGTGTTTACAGGTAGGATAGCATTTGTGCCTCATGCTACTGAAGGAATCAGTGTTTACAGGTAGGATAGCATTGTGCCTCATGCTATTGAAGTAATCAGTGTTTAAAGGTAGGATAGCATTTTTGCCTCATGCTACTGAAGTAATCAGTGTTTACAGGTAGGACAGTATTTGTGCCTCATGCTACTGAAGTAATCAGGGTTTACAGGTAGGATTGCATTTGTGACTCATGTTACTGAAGTAATCAGTGCCTCATGCTACTGAAGTATTCAGAGTTTACAGGAAGGATAGCATTTGTGCCTCATGCTACTGAAGTATTCAGAATTTACAGGTAGGATAGCATTTGTGCCTAATGCTACTGAAGTATTCAGAGTTTACAGGTAGGATAGCATTTGTGCCTCATGCTACTGAAGTATTCAGTGTTTACAGGTAGGATAGCATTTGTGCCTCATGCTACTGAAGTAATCTGTGTATACAGGTAGGATTACATTTGTGCCTCATGCTACTGAAGTAATCAATGTTTACAGACAGGATAGCATTGGTGCCTCATGCTACTGAAGTAATAAGTGTTTACAGGTAGGATAGCATTTGTGCCTCATATTACTGAAGTAATCAGTGTTTACAGGTAGGATAGCACTTGTGACTCATGCTACTGAAGTAATCAGTTCTCAATGGTAGGATAGCATTTGTGCCTCATGCTACTGAAGTAATCAGTGTTTACAGGTAGGATTGCATTTGTACCTCATGCTACTGAAGTAAGCATTGTTTAGAGGTAGGGTAGCATTTGTGCCTCATGCTACTGAAGTATTCAGTGTTTAGAGGTAGGATAGCATTTCTGCCTCATGTTACTGAAGTATTCAGTGTTTACAGGTAGGATATCATTTGTGCCTCATGCTACTGAAGCAATCGGTGTTTACAGGTAGGATAGCATTTGTGTCTCATGCTACTGAAGTAATCAATGTTTACAGGTAGGATAGCATTTGTGCCTCATGCTACTGAAGTAATACGGGTTTACAGGTAGGATAGCATTTGTGAATCATGCTACTGAAGTAATCAGTGTTTACAGGTAGGATAGCATTTGTGTCTCATGCTACTGAAGTAATAAGTGCTTACAGGTAGGATTACATTTGTGCCTCATGCAACTGAAGTAATCAGTGTTTACAGGTAGGATAGCATTTGTGCCTCATGCTACTGAAGTATTCAGTGTTTACAGGTAGGATAGCACTTGTGACTCATGCTACTGAAGTAATCAGTGTTTACAGGTAATATAGCATTTGTGCCTCATGCTACTGAAGTAATCAGTGTTTATAGGTAGGATAAAATAAGTGTCTCATGTTATTGAAGTAATCAGTGTTTACAAGTAGGATAGCATTTGTGCATCATGCTCCTGAAGTAATCAGTGTTTACAGGTAGGATAGCATTGTGCCTCATGCTACTGAAGTAATCAGTGTTTACAGGTAGGATAGCATTTGTGCCTCATGCTACTGAAGTAATCAGTGTTTACAGGTAATATAGCATTTGTGCCTCATGCTACTGAAGTAATCAGTGTTTATAGGTAGGCTAAAATAAGTGTCTCATCTTATTGAAGTAATCAGTGTTTACAAGTAGGATAGCGTTTGTGCATCATGCTCCTGAAGTAATCAGTGTTTACAGGTAGGATAGCATTGTGCCTCATGCTACTGAAGTAATCAGTGTTTACAGGTAGGATAGCATTTGTGCCTCATGCTACTGAAGTAATCAGTGTTTACAGGTAGGATAGCATTTGTGCCTCATGCTACTGAAGTAATCAGTGTTTACAGGTAGGATAGCATTTGTGCCTCATGCTACTGAAGTAATCAGTGTTTACAGGTAGGATAGCATTTGTGCCTCATGCTACTGAAGGAATCAGTGTTTAAAGGTAGGATAGCATTGTGCCTCATGCTATGGAAGTAATCAGTGTTTAAAGGTAGGATAGCATTTGTGCCTCATGCTACTGAAGTAATCAGTGTTTACAGGTAGGACAGTATTTGTGCCTCATGCTACTGAAGTAATCAGGGTTTACAGGTAGGATTGCATTTGTGACTCATGTTACTGAAGTAATCAGTGTTTACAGGTAGAAGAGCATTTGTGCCTCATGTTACTGAAGTAATCAGTGTTTACAGGTAGTACAGTATTTGTGCCTCATGCTACTGAAGTAATTAGGGTTTACAGGTAGGATAGCATTTGTGCCTCATGCTACTGAAGTATTCAGAGTTTACAGGTAGGATAACATTTGTGCCTCATGCTACTGAAGTAATCAGTGTTTACAGGTAGGATAGTATTTGTGCCTCATGGTACTGAAGTAATCAGGGTTTACAGGTAGGATTGCATTTGTGACTCATGTTACTGAGGTAATCAGTGTTTACAGGTAGAAGAGCATGTGTGCCTCATGCTACTGAAGTATTCAGAGTTTACAGGTAGGATAGCATTTGTGCCTCATGCTACTGAAGTAATCAGTGTTTACAGGTAGGATAGTATTTGTGCCTCATGCTACTGAAGTAATCAGGGTTTACAGGTAGGATTGCATTTGTGACTCATGTTACTGAAGTAATCAGTGTTTACAGGTAGGATAGCATTTGTGCCTCATGCTACTGAAGTAATCAGTGTTTACAGGTAGGATAGCATTTGTGCCTCATGCTACTGAAGTAATCAGGGTTTACAGGTAGGATTGCATTTGTGACTCATGTTACTGAAGTAATCAGTGTTTACACGTAGGATAGCATTTGTGACTCATGTTACTGAAGTAATCAGTGTTTACAGGTAGGATAGCATTTGTGCCTCATGCTACTGAAGTAATCAGTGTTTACAGATAGGATAGCATTTGTGCCTCATGCTACTGAAGTAATCAGTGTTTACAGGCAGGATAGCATTTGTGACTCATGCTACTGAAGTAATCAGGGTTTACAGGTAGGATTGCATTTGTGACTCATGTTACTGAAGTAATCAGTGTTTACAGGTAGAAGAGCATTTGTGCCTCATGCTACTGAAGTAATCAGTTCTCAAAGGTAGAATCGCACTTGTGACTCATGCTACTGAAGTAATCAGTGTTTACACGAAGGATAGCATTTGTGCCTCATGCTACTGAAGTATTCAGAGTTTACAGGTAGGATAGCATTTGTGCCTCATGCTACTGAAGTAATCAGTGTATACAGGTAGGATTACATTTGTGCCTCATGCTACTGAAGTATTCAGAGTTTACAGGTAGGATAGCATTTGTGCCTCATGCTACTGAAGTATTCAGAGTTTACAGGTAGGATAGCATTTGTGCCTCATGCTACTGAAGTAATCAGTGTATTCAGTAGCATGAGGCACAAATGCTATCCTACCTGAAGCAGTGTTAATTTCATCGACTAAAACTAGACTAAAATGACTATAAAACTAAAGAAATTCTGATGACTAAAATACGACTAAAACTAAAATGACATTTTAGTCAAAAGACTATGACTAAAACTAAATCAAAATTTGCTGACAAAAACATTTTATGCAAGGTGTTATAATCAATCCATATCCAATTACTGCTCTTTTGTAAAATTTACGAAAATTAATTTTATTAAATTTTAAGATGTATAAAGACGTTATATACCACAACAGTTAAATCTGTTAAATCTGTATTGCATGTTCAAACCTTAATACCATAAATAAAAACAGGTTAATAAACCTTTACTCCAGGAGTATATAATGAGTTTGGAAGTTCTAGAGCAGTGCTAATATCGTTGCCGAAAATTTTTCAAATCTGTGAACAATCAACTGATTCTTCCTATAGAAATAAGGATAACCCACGGATATGGGTTTAAGTTATGCTGTGCCTGTGCTATCTGCAGAAACTTTTTGTTGTGTTGAGTTACTTGATACTTGTTTTAATTATTAACAGAGAACTGTTAAAGATTTTATATTAGGTAATATGTTCAATACAGCCAATACAGTTTACAGTTTTGTTTTTTTATATTTTAAAGTTGCACTTCTGTTTGTTTATTAAACTTGGTTTTATTTAATTTAAGTTTAATAAAGATGTAATGTATCACAACGGCTAAATCTGTGTCTGTATTGCATGTTTAAACCTTAATACTGTACCATAAATATTAACATGTGTTATGTTTACTCCTGGAGTATATAATCAGTTAGCAAATTATAGAGAAATGCTTAAATAATGCATTACACTTTAACTAAACCCCTTAGATTTTAGTCGACTAAAATCTACTGGAGATTCAGTCGACTAAAACTAAAACAATTCAGATGACTAAAATACAACTAAAACTAAAATGGCATTTTAGTCAAAAGACTAAAACTAAGACTAAATTGAAATTTGCCGTCAAAATTAACACTGACCTGAAGTAATCAGTGTTTATAGGTACGATAGCATTTGTGCTTCATGTTACTGATGTAATCAGTGTTTGCAGGTAGGATAGCATGTGTGACTCATGTTTCTGAAGTAATCAGTGTTTACAGGTAGGGTAGTATTTGTGCCTCATGCTACTGAAGGAATCAGTGTATACAGGTAGGGTAGTATTTGTGCCTCATGCTACTGAAGGAATCAGTGTTTACAGGTAGGATAGCATTTGTGCCTCATGCTACTGAATTATTCAGTGTTTACAGGTAGGATAGCATTTGTGCCTCATGCTACTGAAGTAATCAGTGTTTACAGGCAGGATAGCATTTGTGCCTCATGCTACTGAAGTAATCAGTGTTTACAGGTAGGATAGCATTCGTGCATCATGCTACTGAAGTAATAAGTGCTTTCTGGTCGGATAGCATTTGTGCCTCATGCTACTGAAGTAATCAGTGTTTACAGGTAGGATAGCATTCGTGCATCATGTTACTGAAGTAATAAGTGCTTTCAGGTCGGATACCATTTGTGCCTCATGCTACTGAAGTAATCAGTGCTTACAGATAGGATAGCATTTGTGCCTCATGCTACTGAAGTAATAAGTGCTTACAGGTAGGATAGCATTTGTGACGTTACTGAAGTAATCAGTGTTTACAGGTAGGATAGCATTTGTGCCTCATGCTACTGAAGTAATCAGTGTTTACAGGTAGGATAGCATTTGTGCCTCATGCTACTGAAGTATTCAAAGTTTACAGGCAGGATAGCATTTGTGCCTCATGCTACTGAAGTATTCAGTGTTTACAGGTAGGATAGCATTGGTGCCTCATGTTACTGAAGTACTCAGTGTTTACAGGTAGGATAGCATTTGTGCCTCATGCTACTGAAATAATCAGTGTTTACAGGTAGGATAGCATTTGTGCCTCATGCTACTGAAGGAATCAAAGTTTACAGGTAGGATAGCATTTTTGCCTCATGCTACTGAAGTAATCATTGTTTACAGGTAGGATAGCATTTGTGCCTCATGCTACTGAAGTATTCAAAGTTTACAGGTAGAATATCATTTGTGCCTCATGCTACTGAAGTATTCAGTGTTTACAGGTAGTATTAAATTGGTGCTTCATGCTACTGAAGTATTCAGTGTTTACAGGTAGGATAGCATTTGTGCCTCATGCTACTGAAGTAATCAGTGTTTACAGGTAGGATAGCATTTGTGCCTCATGTTACTGATGTAATCAGTGTTTACAGGTAGGATAGCACTTGTGACTCGTGCTACTGAAGTAATCAGTTCTCAAAGGTAGGATAGCATTTGTGCCTCATGCTACTGAAGTAATCAGTGTTTACAGGTAGAAGAGCATTTGTGCCTCATGCTACTGAAGTAATCAGTTCTCAAAGGTAGAATAGCACTTGTGCCTCATGCTACTGAAGTAATCAGTGTTTACAGGAAGGATAGCATTTGTGCCTCATGCTACTGAAGTATTCAGAGTTTACAGGTAGGATAGCATTTGTGCCTCATGCTACTGAAGTATTCAGTGTTTACAGGTAGGATAGCATTTGTGCCTCATGCTACTGAAGTAATCAGTGTATACAGGTAGGATTAGATTTGTGCCTCATGCTACTGAAGTAATCAATGTTTACAGGCAGGATAGCATTTGTGCCTCATGCTACTGAAGTATTCAGAGTTTACAGGTAGGATAAAATTAGTGCCTCATGCTACTGAAGTAATCAGTGTTTATAGGTAGGATAGGATTTGTACTTCATGTTACTGAAGTAATCAGTGTTTACAGGTAGGATAGCATTTGTGACTCATGTTACTGAAGTAATCAGTGTTTACAGGTAGGATAGCATTGGTGCCTCATGATACTGAAGTGATCAGTAATTACAGGTAGGATAGCATTTGTGCATCATGCTACTGAAGTAATAAGTGCTTTCAGGTCGGATAGCATGTGTGCCTCATGCTACTGAAGTAATCAGTGTTTACAGATAGGATAGCATTTGTGCCTCATGCTACTGAAGTAATAAGTGCTTAGAGGTAGGATAGCATTTTTGAAGTTACTGAAGTAATCAGTGTTTACAGGTAGGATAGCATTTGTGCCTCATGCTACTGAAGTAATCAGTTTTTACAGGTAGGATAGCATTTGTGCCTCATGCTACTGAAGTAATCAGTATTTACAGGTAGGATAGCATTTGTGCCTCATGCTACTGAAGTATTCAAAGTTTACAGTTAGGATAGCATTTGTGCCTCATGCTACTGAAGTATTCAGTATTTACAGGTAGGATAAAATTGGTGCTTCATGCTACTGAAGTAATCAGTGTATACAGGTAGGATAGCATTTGTGCCTCATGTTACTGAAGTAATCAGTGTTTACAGGTAGGATAACACTTGTGCCTCATGCTACTGAAGTAATCAGTGTTTACAGGTAGAAGAGCATTTGTGCCTCATGCTATTGAAGTAATCAGTTCTCAAAGGTAGAATAGCATTTGTGCCTCATGCTACTGAAGTAATCAGTGTTTACAGGTAGGATAGCATTTGTGCTTCATGTTACTGAAGTAATCAGTGTTTACAGATAGGATAGCATGTGTGACTCATGTTACTGAAGTAATCAGTGTTTACAGGTAGATGAGCATTTGTGCCTCATGCTACTGAAGTAATCAGTGTTTACAGGTAGGATAGCATTTGTGCCTCATGCTACTGAAGTAATCAGTGTTTACAGGTAGGATAGCTTTTGTGCCTCATGCTACTGAAGTAATGAGTGTTTACAGATAGGATAGCATTTGTGCCTCATGCTACTGAAGTAATAAGTTCTTACAGGTAGGATAGCATTTGTGACTCATGCTACTGAAGTATTCAGTGTATACAGGTAGGATAGCATTGGTGCCTCATGCTACTGAAGTAATCAGTGTTTACAGGTAGGATAGCATTTGTGCCCCATGTTACTGAAGTAATCAGTGTTTACAGGTAGGATAGCATTTGTGCCTCATGCTACTGAAGGAATCAAAGTTTACAGGTAGGATAGCATTTGTGCCTCATGCTACTGAAGTAATCATTGTTTACAGGTAGGATAGCATTTGTGCCTCATGCTACTGAAGTATTCAAAGTTTACAGGTAGAATATCATTTGTGCCTCATGCTACTGAAGTATTTAGTGTTTACAGGTAGGATAAAATTGGTGCTTCATGCTACTGAAGTATTCAGTGTTTACAGGTAGGATAGCATTTGTGCCTCATGCTACTGAAGTAATCAGTGTTTACAGGTAGGATAGCATTTGTGCCTCATGTTACTGATGTAATCAGTGTTTACAGGTAGGATAGCACTTGTGACTCGTGCTACTGAAGTAATCAGTTCTCAAAGGTAGGATAGCATTTGTGCCTCATGCTACTGAAGTAATCAGTGTTTACAGGTAGAAGAGCATTTGTGCCTCATGCTACTGAAGTAATCAGTTCTCAAAGGTAGAATAGCACTTGTGCCTCATGCTACTGAAGTAATCAGTGTTTACAGGAAGGATAGCATTTGTGCCTCATGCTACTGAAGTATTCAGAGTTTACAGGTAGGATAGCATTTGTGCCTCATGCTACTGATGTATTCAGTGTTTACAGGTAGGATAGCATTTGTGCCTCATGCTACTGAAGTAATCAGTGTATACAGGTAGGATTACATTTGTGCCTCATGCTACTGAAGTAATCAATGTTTACAGGCAGGATAGCATTTGTGCCTCATGCTACTGAAGTATTCAGAGTTTACAGGTAGGATAAAATTAGTGCCTCATGCTATTGAAGTAATCAGTGTGTTAAATCTGTTAAATCTGTATTTGCATGTTCAAACCTTAATACCATAAATAAAAACAGGTTAATAAACCTTTACTCCAGGAGTATATAATGAGTTTGGAAGTTCTAGAGCAGTGCTAATATCGTTGCCGAAAATTTTTCAAATCTGTGAACAATCAA
Source organism: Bombina bombina (assembly GCF_027579735.1). Lineage (NCBI taxonomy): Eukaryota > Metazoa > Chordata > Amphibia > Anura > Bombinatoridae > Bombina > Bombina bombina. The sequence goes on along the minus strand of NC_069506.1, from coordinate 353,500,300 downwards.
CTGATTCTTCCTATAGAAATAAGGATAACCCACGGATATGGGTTTAAGTTATGCTGTGCCTGTGCTATCTGCAGAAACTTTTTGTTGTGTTGAGTTTACTTGATACTTGTTTTAATTATTAACAGAGAACTGTTAAAGATTTTATATTAGGTAATATGTTCAATACAGCCAATACAGTTTACAGTTTTGTTTTTTTATATTTTAAAGTTGCACTTCTGTTTGTTTATTAAACTTGGTTTTATTTAATTTAAGTTTAATAAAGATGTAATGTATCACAACGGCTAAATCTGTGTCTGTATTGCATGTTTAAACCTTAATACTGTACCATAAATATTAACATGTGTTATGTTTACTCCTGGAGTATATAATCAGTTAGCAAATTATAGAGAAATGCTTAAATAATGCATTACCCTTTAACTAAACCCCTTAGATTTTAGTCGACTAAAATCTACTGGAGATTCAGTCGACTAAAACTAAAACAATTCAGATGACTAAAATACAACTAAAACTAAAATGGCATTTTAGTCAAAAGACTAAAACTAAGACTAAATTGAAATTTGCCGTCAAAATTAACACTGACCTGAAGTAATCAGTGTTTATAGGTACGATAGCATTTGTGCTTCATGTTACTGATGTAATCAGTGTTTGCAGGTAGGATAGCATGTGTGACTCATGTTTCTGAAGTAATCAGTGTTTACAGGTAGGGTAGTATTTGTGCCTCATGCTACTGAAGGAATCAGTGTATACAGGTAGGGTAGTATTTGTGCCTCATGCTACTGAAGGAATCAGTGTTTACAGGTAGGATAGCATTTGTGCCTCATGCTACTGAATTATTCAGTGTTTACAGGTAGGATAGCATTTGTGCCTCATGCTACTGAAGTAATCAGTGTTTACAGGCAGGATAGCATTTGTGCCTCATGCTACTGAAGTAATCAGTGTTTACAGGTAGGATAGCATTCGTGCATCATGCTACTGAAGTAATAAGTGCTTTCTGGTCGGATAGCATTTGTGCCTCATGCTACTGAAGTAATCAGTGTTTACAGGTAGGATAGCATTCGTGCATCATGTTACTGAAGTAATAAGTGCTTTCAGGTCGGATACCATTTGTGCCTCATGCTACTGAAGTAATCAGTGCTTACAGATAGGATAGCATTTGTGCCTCATGCTACTGAAGTAATAAGTGCTTACAGGTAGGATAGCATTTGTGACGTTACTGAAGTAATCAGTGTTTACAGGTAGGATAGCATTTGTGCCTCATGCTACTGAAGTAATCAGTGTTTACAGGTAGGATAGCATTTGTGCCTCATGCTACTGAAGTATTCAAAGTTTACAGGCAGGATAGCATTTGTGCCTCATGCTACTGAAGTATTCAGTGTTTACAGGTAGGATAGCATTGGTGCCTCATGTTACTGAAGTACTCAGTGTTTACAGGTAGGATAGCATTTGTGCCTCATGCTACTGAACTAATCAGTGTTTACAGGTAGGATAGCATTTGTGCCTCATGCTACTGAAGGAATCAAAGTTTACAGGTAGGATAGCATTTGTGCCTCATGCTACTGAAGTAATCATTGTTTACAGGTAGGATAGCATTTGTGCCTCATGCTACTGAAGTATTCAAAGTTTACAGGTAGAATATCATTTGTGCCTCATGCTACTGAAGTATTCAGTGTTTACAGGTAGTATTAAATTGGTGCTTCATGCTACTGAAGTATTCAGTGTTTACAGGTAGGATAGCATTTGTGCCTCATGCTACTGAAGTAATCAGTGTTTACAGGTAGGATAGCATTTGTGCCTCATGTTACTGATGTAATCAGTGTTTACAGGTAGGATAGCACTTGTGACTCGTGCTACTGAAGTAATCAGTTCTCAAAGGTAGGATAGCATTTGTGCCTCATGCTACTGAAGTAATCAGTGTTTACAGGTAGAAGAGCATTTGTGCCTCATGCTACTGAAGTAATCAGTTCTCAAAGGTAGAATAGCACTTGTGCCTCATGCTACTGAAGTAATCAGTGTTTACAGGAAGGATAGCATTTGTGCCTCATGCTACTGAAGTATTCAGAGTTTACAGGTAGGATAGCATTTGTGCCTCATGCTACTGAAGTATTCAGTGTTTACAGGTAGGATAGCATTTGTGCCTCATGCTACTGAAGTAATCAGTGTATACAGGTAGGATTAGATTTGTGCCTCATGCTACTGAAGTAATCAATGTTTACAGGCAGGATAGCATTTGTGCCTCATGCTACTGAAGTATTCAGAGTTTACAGGTAGGATAAAATTAGTGCCTCATGCTACTGAAGTAATCAGTGTTTATAGGTAGGATAGGATTTGTACTTCATGTTACTGAAGTAATCAGTGTTTACAGGTAGGATAGCATTTGTGACTCATGTTACTGAAGTAATCAGTGTTTACAGGTAGGATAGCATTGGTGCCTCATGATACTGAAGTGATCAGTAATTACAGGTAGGATAGCATTTGTGCATCATGCTACTGAAGTAATAAGTGCTTTCAGGTCGGATAGCATGTGTGCCTCATGCTACTGAAGTAATCAGTGTTTACAGATAGGATAGCATTTGTGCCTCATGCTACTGAAGTAATAAGTGCTTAGAGGTAGGATAGCATTTTTGAAGTTACTGAAGTAATCAGTGTTTACAGGTAGGATAGCATTTGTGCCTCATGCTACTGAAGTAATCAGTTTTTACAGGTAGGATAGCATTTGTGCCTCATGCTACTGAAGTAATCAGTGTTTACAGGTAGGATAGCATTTGTGCCTCATGCTACTGAAGTATTCAAAGTTTACAGTTAGGATAGCATTTGTGCCTCATGCTACTGAAGTATTCAGTATTTACAGGTAGGATAAAATTGGTGCTTCATGCTACTGAAGTAATCAGTGTATACAGGTAGGATAGCATTTGTGCCTCATGTTACTGAAGTAATCAGTGTTTACAGGTAGGATAACACTTGTGCCTCATGCTACTGAAGTAATCAGTGTTTACAGGTAGAAGAGCATTTGTGCCTCATGCTATTGAAGTAATCAGTTCTCAAAGGTAGAATAGCATTTGTGCCTCATGCTACTGAAGTAATCAGTGTTTACAGGAAGGATAGCATTTGTGCTTCATGTTACTGAAGTAATCAGTGTTTACAGATAGGATAGCATGTGTGACTCATGTTACTGAAGTAATCAGTGTTTACAGGTAGATGAGCATTTGTGCCTCATGCTACTGAAGTAATCAGTGTTTACAGGTAGGATAGCATTTGTGCCTCATGCTACTGAAGTAATCAGTGTTTACAGGTAGGATAGCTTTTGTGCCTCATGCTACTGAAGTAATGAGTGTTTACAGATAGGATAGCATTTGTGCCTCATGCTACTGAAGTAATAAGTTCTTACAGGTAGGATAGCATTTGTGACTCATGCTACTGAAGTATTCAGTGTATACAGGTAGGATAGCATTGGTGCCTCATGCTACTGAAGTAATCAGTGTTTACAGGTAGGATAGCATTTGTGCCCCATGTTACTGAAGTAATCAGTGTTTACAGGTAGGATAGCATTTGTGCCTCATGCTACTGAAGGAATCAAAGTTTACAGGTAGGATAGCATTTGTGCCTCATGCTACTGAAGTAATCATTGTTTACAGGTAGGATAGCATTTGTGCCTCATGCTACTGAAGTATTCAAAGTTTACAGGTAGAATATCATTTGTGCCTCATGCTACTGAAGTATTTAGTGTTTACAGGTAGGATAGCATTTGTGCCTCATGCTACTGAAGTATTCAGTGTTTACAGGTAGGATAGCATTTGTGCCTCATGCTACTGAAGTAATCAGTGTTTACAGGTAGGATAGCATTTGTGCCTCATGTTACTGATGTAATCAGTGTTTACAGGTAGGATAGCACTTGTGACTCGTGCTACTGAAGTAATCAGTTCTCAAAGGTAGGATAGCATTTGTGCCTCATGCTACTGAAGTAATCAGTGTTTACAGGTAGAAGAGCATTTGTGCCTCATGCTACTGAAGTAATCAGTTCTCAAAGGTAGAATAGCACTTGTGCCTCATGCTACTGAAGTAATCAGTGTTTACAGGAAGGATAGCATTTGTGCCTCATGCTACTGAAGTATTCAGAGTTTACAGGTAGGATAGCATTTGTGCCTCATGCTACTGATGTATTCAGTGTTTACAGGTAGGATAGCATTTGTGCCTCATGCTACTGAAGTAATCAGTGTATACAGGTAGGATTACATTTGTGCCTCATGCTACTGAAGTAATCAATGTTTACAGGCAGGATAGCATTTGTGCCTCATGCTACTGAAGTATTCAGAGTTTACAGGTAGGATAAAATTAGTGCCTCATGCTATTGAAGTAATCAGTGTTTATAGGTAGGATAGGATTTGTACTTCATGTTACTGAAGTAATCAGTGTTTACAGGTAGGATAGCATTTGTGACTCATGTTACTGAAGTAATCAGTGTTTACAGGTAGGATAGCATTGGTGCCTCATGATACTGAAGTGATCAGTAATTACAGGTAGGATAGCATTCGTGCATCATGCTACTGAAGTAATAAGTGCTTTCAGGTCGGATAGCATTTGTGCCTCATGCTACTGAAGTAATCAGTGTTTACAGATAGGATAGCATTTGTGCCTCATGCTACTGAAGTAATAAGTGCTTAGAGGTAGGATAGCATTTGTGCCTCATGCTACTGAAGTAATCAGTGTTTACAGGTAGGATAGCATTTGTGCCTCATGCTACTGAAGTAATCAGTTTTTACAGGTAGGATAGCATTTGTGCCTCATGCTACTGAAGTAATCAGTATTTACAGGTAGGATAGCATTTGTGCCTCATGCTACTGAAGTATTCAAAGTTTACAGTTAGGATAGCATTTGTGCCTCATGCTACTGAAGTATTCACTGTTTACAGGTAGGATAAAATTGGTGCTTCATGCTACTGAAGTAATCAGTGTATACAGGTAGGATAGCATTTGTGCCTCATGCTACTGAAGTAATCAGTGTATACAGGTAGGATAGCATTTGTGCCTCATGCTACTGAAGTAATCAGTGTTTACAGGTAGGATAGCATTTGTGCCTCATGTTACTGAAGTAATCAGTGTTTACAGGTAGGATAACACTTGTGCCTCATGCTACTGAAGTAATCAGTGTTTACAGGTAGAAGAGCATTTGTGCCTCATGCTATTGAAGTAATCAGTTCTCAAAGGTAGAATAGCATTTGTGCCTCATGCTACTGAAGTAATCAGTGTTTACAGGAAGGATAGCATTTGTGCTTCATGTTACTGAAGTAATCAGTGTTTACAGATAGGATAGCATGTGTGACTCATGTTACTGAAGTAATCAGTGTTTACAGGTAGATGAGCATTTGTGCCTCATGCTACTGAAGTAATCAGTGTTTACAGGTAGGATAGCATTTGTGCCTCATGCTACTGAAGTAATCAGTGTTTGCAGGTAGGATAGATTTTGTGCCTCATGCTACTGAAGTAATGAGTGTTTACAGATAGGATAGCATTTGTGCCTCATGCTACTGAAGTAATAAGTTCTTACAGGTAGGATAGCATTTGTGACTCATGCTACTGAAGTATTCAGTGTATACAGGTAGGATAGCATTGGTGCCTCATGCTACTGAAGTAATCAGTGTTTACAGGTAGGATAGCATTTGTGCCCCATGTTACTGAAGTAATCAGTGTTTACAGGTAGGATAGCACTTGTGACTCATGCTACTGAAGTAATCAGTTCTCAAAGATAGGATAGCATTTGTGCCTCATGCTACTGAAGTAATCAGTGTTTACAGGTAGAAGAGCATGTGTGCCTCATGCTACTGAAGTAATCAGTTCTCAAAGGTAGAATAGCATTTGTGCCTCATGCTACTGAAGTAATCAGTGTTTACAGGAAGGATAGCATTTGTGCCTCATGCTACTGAAGTATTCAGAGTTTACAGGTAGGATAGCATTTGTGCCTCATGCTACTGAAGGAATCAGTGTATACAGGTAGGATTACATTTGTGGTTCATGCCACTGAAGTAATCAATGTTTACAGGCAGGATAGCATTTGTGCCTCATGCTACTGAAGTACTCATTGTTTACAGGTAGGATAAAATTATTGCCTCATGCTACTGAAGTAATCAGTGTATACAGGTAGGATAGCATTTGTGCATCATGCTACTGAAGAAATCAGTGTTTACAGGTAGGATAGCATTTGTGCTTCATGTTACTGAAGTAATCAGTGTTTACAGCTAGGATAGCATTTGTGACTCATGTTACTGAAGTAATCAGTGTTTACAGGTAGGATAGCATTGGTGCCTCATGCTACTGAAGTAATCAGTGTTTACAGGTAGGATAGCATTTGTGCCTCATGCTACTGAAGTAATAAGTGCTTTCAGGTCGGATAGCTTTTGTGCCTCATGCTACTGAAGTAATGAGTGTTTACAGATAGGATAGCATTTGTGCCTCATGCTACTGAAGTAATAAGTGCTTACAGGTAGGATAGCATGTGTGACTCTTGCTACTGAAGAAAGCAGTGTTTACAGGCAGGATAGCATTTGTGCCTTATGCTACTGAAGTAATCAGTGTTTAGAGGTAGGATAGCATTTGTGCCTCATGCTACTGAAGTATTCAGTGTTTACAGGTAGGATAGCATGTGCGCCTCATGCTACTGATGTAATCAGTGTTTACAGGTAGTATAGCATTTGTGCCTCATGCTACTGAAGTAATCAGTGTTCACAGGTAGGATAGCATTTGTGCCTGATGCTACTGAAGTAATTAGTGTTTACAGGTTGGATAACATTTGTGCCTCATGCTACTGAAGTAATCAGTGTTTACAGGCAGGATAGCATTTGGGCCTCATGCTACTGAAGTAATCAGTGTTTGCAGGTAGGATAGCTTTTGTGCCTTATACTACTGAAGTAATCAGTGTTTACAGTTAGGATAGTATTTGTGCCTCATGCTACTGAAGTAATAAGTATTTACAGGTAGGATAGCATTGTGCCTCATGCTATTGAAGTAATCAGTTCTCAAAGGTAGGATAGCATTTGTGCCTCATGCCACTGAAGTATTCAGTGTTTACAGGTAGGATAGCATTTGTGCCTCATGCTACTGAAGGAATCAGTGTATACAGGTAGGATTAAATTTGTGGTTCATGCTACTGAAGTAATCAATGTTTACAGGCAGGATAGCATTTGTGCCTCATGCTACTGAAGTATTCAGAGTTTACAGGTAGGATAGCATTTGTGCCTCATGCTACTGAAGTACTCATTGTTTACAGGCAGGATAAAATTAGTGCCTCATGCTGCTGAAGTGTTCAGAGTTTACAGGTAGGATAGCATTTGTGCCTCATGCTACTGAAGTACTCATTGTTTACAGGTAGGATAAAATTAGTGCCTCATGCTACTGAAGTAATCAGTGTATAAAGGTAGGATAGCATTTGTGCATCATGCTACTAAAGTAATCAGTGTTTACAGGTAGGATAGCATTTGTGACTCATGTTACTGAAGTAATCAGTGTTTACAGCTAGGATAGCATTGGTGCCTCATGCTACTGAAGTAATCAGTGTTTACAGGTAGGATAGCATTTGTGCCTCATGCTACTGAAGTAATCAGTGCTTTCAGGTCGGATAGCTTTTGTGCCTCATGCTACTGAAGTAATGAGTGTTTACAGATAGGATAGCATTTGTGCCTCATGCTACTGAAGTAATAAGTGCTTACAGGTAGGATAGCATGTGTGACTCATGCTACTGAAGAAAGCAGTGTTTACAGGCAGGATAGCATTTGTGCCTTATGCTACTGAAGTAATCAGTGTTTAGAGGTAGGATAGCATTTGTGCCTCATGCTACTGAAGTATTCAGTGTTTACAGGTAGGATAGCATGTGCGCCTCATGCTACTGATGTAATCAGTGTTTACAGGTAGTATAGCATTTGTGCCTCATGCTACTGAAGTAATCAGTGTTCACAGGTAGGATAGCATTTGTGCCTGATGCTACTGAAGTAATTAGTGTTTACAGGTTGGATAACATTTGTGCCTCATGCTACTGAAGTAATCAGTGTTTACAGGCAGGATAGCATTTGGGCCTCATGCTACTGAAGTAATCAGTGTTTGCAGGTAGGATAGCTTTTGTGCCTTATACTACTGAAGTAATCAGTGTTTACAGGTAGGATAGTATTTGTGCCTCATGCTACTGAAGTAATAAGTGTTTACAGGTAGGATAGCATTGTGCCTCATGCTATTGAAGTAATCAGTTCTCAAAGGTAGGATAGCATTTGTGCCTCATGCCACTGAAGTATTCAGTGTTTACAGGTAGGATAGCATTTGTGCCTCATGCTACTGAAGTAATCAGTGTATACAGGTAGGATTAAATTTGTGGTTCATGCTACTGAAGTAATCAATGTTTACAGGCAGGATAGCATTTGTGCCTCATGCTACTGAAGTATTCAGAGTTTACAGGTAGGATAGCATTTGTGCCTCATGCTACTGAAGTACTCATTGTTTACAGGCAGGATAAAATTAGTGCCTCATGCTGCTGAAGTGTTCAGAGTTTACAGGTAGGATAGCATTTGTGCCTCATGCTACTGAAGTACTCATTGTTTACAGGTAGGATAAAATTAGTGCCTCATGCTACTGAAGTAATCAGTGTATAAAGGTAGGATAGCATTTGTGCATCATGCTACTAAAGTAATCAGTGTTTACAGGTAGGATAGCATTTGTGACTCATGTTACTGAAGTAATCAGTGTTTACAGCTAGGATAGCATTGGTGCCTCATGCTACTGAAGTAATCAGTGTTTACAGGTAGGATAGCATTTGTGCCTCATGCTACTGAAGTAATAAGTGCTTTCAGGTCGGATAGCTTTTGTGCCTCATGCTACTGAAGTAATGAGTGTTTACAGATAGGATAGCACTTGTGCCTCATGCTACTGAAGTAATTAGTGCTTACAGGTAAAATAGCATGTGTGAATCATGCTACTGAAGAAAGCAGTGTTTACAGGCAGGATAGCATTTGTGTCTTATGCTACTGAAGTAATCAGTGTTTAGAGGTAGGATAGCATTTGTGCCTCATGCTACTGAAGTATTCAGTGTTTACAGGTAGGATAGAATTTGTGCCTCATGCTACTGAAGTAATCAGTGTTTACAGGTAGGATAGCATTTGTGCCTGATGCTACTGAAGTAATTAGTGTTTACAGGTAGGATTACATTTGTGCCTCATGCTACTGAAGTAATCAGTGTTTACAGGCAGGATAGCATTTGGGCCTCATGCTACTGAAGTAATCAGTGTTTACAGGTAGGATAGCATTTGTGCCTTATGCTACTAAAGTAATCAGTGTTTACAGGTAGGATAGCATTTGTGCCTCATGCTACTGAAGTAATCAGTGTTTACAGGTAGGATAGCATTTGTGCCTTATGCTACTGAAGTAATTAGTGTTTACAGGTAGGATTACATTTGTGCCTCATGCTACTGAAGTAATCAGTGTTTACAGGCAGGATAGCATTTGGGCCTCATGCTACTGAAGTAATCAGTGTTTACAGGTAGGATAGCATTTGTGCCTTATGCTACTGAAGTAATCAGTGTTTACAGGTAGGATAGCATTTGTGCCTCATGCTACTGAAGTAATCAGTGTTTACAGGTAGGATAGCATTTGTGCCTCATGCTAATGAATTAAGCAGTGTTTACAGGCAGGATAGCATTTGTGCCTCATGCTAATGAAGTAATCAGTGTTTAGAGGTAGGATAGCATTTGTGCCTCATGCTACTGAAGTATTCAGTGTTTACAGGTAGGATAGAATTTGTGCCTCATGCTACTGAAGTAATCAGTGTTTACTGGTAGAATAGCATTTGTGCCTGATGCTACTGAAGTAATTAGTGTTTACAGGTAGGATTACATTTGTGCCTCATGCTACTGAAGTAATCAGTGTTTACAGGCAGGATAGCATTTGGGCCTCATGCTACTGAAGTAATCAGTGTTTACAGGTAGGATAGCATTTGTGCCTTATGCTACTGAAGTAATCAGTGTTTACAGGTAGGATAGCATTTGTGCCTCATGCTACTGAAGTAATCAGTGTTTACAGGTAGGAAAGCATTTGTGCCTGATGCTACTGAAGTAATTAGTGTTTACAAGTAGGATTACATTTGTGCCTCATGCTACTGAAGTAATCAGTGTTTACAGGCAGGATAGCATTTGGGCCTCATGCTACTGAAGTAATCAGTGTTTACAGGTAGGATAGCATTTGTGCCTTATGCTACTGAAGTAATCAGTGTTTACAGGTAGGATAGCATTTGTGCCTCATGCTACTGAAGAAATCAGTGTTTACAGGTAGGATAGCATTTGTGCCTCATGCTAATGAATTAAGCAGTGTTTACAGGCAGGATAGCATTTGTGCCTCATGCTAATGAAGTAATCAGTGTTTACAGGTAGGATAGCATTTGTGCCTCATGCTACTGAAGTAATAAGTGTTTACAGGTACGATAGCATTGTGCCTCATACTATTGAAGTAATCAGTTCTCAAAGGTAGGATAGCATTTGTGCCTCATGCTACTGAAGTAATCAGTGTTTACAGGAATTATAGCATTTGTGCCTCATGCTACTGAAGTATTCAGAGTTTACAGGTAGGATAGCATTTGTGCCTCATGCTACTGAAGTATTTAGTGTTTACAGGTAGGATAAAATTAGTGCCTCATGCTACTGAAGTAATCAGTGTATACAGGTAGGATAGCATCTGTGCCTCATGATACTAAAGTAATCAGTGTTTACAGGTAGGATAGCATTTGTGCCTCATGTTACTGAAGTAGGATAGCATTTGTGACTCATGTTACTGAAGTATTCAGCGTTTACAGGTAGGATAGCATTTGTGCCTCATGCTACTGAAATAATCAGTGTTTACAGGCAGGATAGCATTTGTGCCTCATGCTACTGATGTAATAAGTGCGTTCAGGTCGGATAGCATTTGTGCCTCATGCTACTAAAGTAATCAGTGTTTAGAGGTAGGATAGCATTTGTGCCTCATACTACTGAAGTAATAAGTGCTTACAGGAAGGATAGCATTTGTGACTCATGTTACTGAAGTAATCAGTGTTTACAGGTAGGATAGCATTTGTGCATCATGCTACTGAAGTAATCAGTATTTACAGGTAGGATAGCATTTGTGCATCATGCTACTGAAGTAATCAGTATTTACAGGTAGGATAGCATTTGTGCCTCATGCTACTGAAGTAATCAGTGTTTACAGGTAGGATAGCATTTGTGCCTCATGCTACTGAAGCAATCAGTGTTTACAGGTAGGATAGGATTTGTGCCTCATGTTACTGAAGTATTCAGTGTTCACAGGTAGGATAGCATTTGTGTCTCATGCTACTGAAGTAATTAGTGTTTACAGGTAGGATTATATTTGTGCCTCATGCTACTGAAGTAATCAGTGTTTACATGAAGGATAGCATTTGTGCCTCAGGCTACTGAAGTAATCAGTGTTTACAGGTAGGATAGCATTTGAGCCTTATGCTACTGAAGTAATCAGTGTTTACAGGTAGGATAGCATTTGTGCCTTATGCTACTGAAGTAATCAGTGTTTACAGGTAGGATAGCATTTGTACCTCATGCTACTGAAGTAAGCAATGTTTACAGGCAGGAAAACATTTGTGCCTCATGCTACTAAAGTAATCAGTGTTTAGAGGTAGGATAGCATTTGTGCCTCATGCTACTGAAGTATTCACTGTTTACAGAGCAGGATAGCATTTGTGCCTCATGCTACTGAAGTAATTAGTGTTTACAGGTAGGATTACATTTGTGCCTCATGCTACTGAAGTAATCAATGTTTACAGGTAGTATATCATTTGTGCCTCATGCTACTGAAGTAATCAATGTTACAGGTAGGATAGCATTTGTGCCTCATGCTACTGAAGTAATCAGTGTTTACAGGTAGGATAGCATTTGTGCCTCATGCTACTGAAGTAATCAGTGTTTACAGGTAGGATAGCATTTGTGCCTCATGCTACTGAAGTAATCAGTGTTTACAGGTAGGATAGAATTTGTGCCTCATGCTACTGAAGTAATCAGTGTTTACAGGTAGGGTAGTATTTGTGCCTCATGCTATTGAAGTAATCAGTGTTTACAGGCAGGATAGCATTTGTGCCTCATGTTACTGAAGTAATCAGTGTTTACAGGAAGGATAGAATTTGTGCCTCATGCTACTGAAGTAATCAGTGTTTACAGGTAGGGAAGTATTTGTGCCTCATGCTATTGAAGTAATCAGTGGTTACAGGTAGGATAGAATTTGTGCCTCATGCTAATGAATTAAGCAGTGTTTACAGGCAGGATAGCATTTGTGCCTCATGCTAATGAAGTAATCAGTGTTTACAGGTAGGATAGCATTTGTGCCTCATGCTACTGACGAAATAAGTGTTTACAGGTACGATAGCATTGTGCCTCATACTATTGAAGTAATCAGTTCTCAAAGGTAGGATAGCATTTGTGCCTCATGCTACTGATTATAGGTAGGCTAAAATAAGTGTCTCATGTTATTGAAGTAATCAGTGTTTAAAAGTAGGATAGCGTTTGTGCATCATGCTCCTGAAGTAATCAGTGTTTACAGGTAGGATAGCATTGTGCCTCATGCTACTGAAGTAATCAGTGTTTAAAGGTAGGATAGCATTTGTGCCTCATGCTACTGAAGTAATCAGTGTTTACAGGTAGGATAGCATTTGTGCCTCATGCTACTGAAGTAATCAGTGTTTACAGGTAGGATAGCATTTGTGCCTCATGCTACTGAAGTATTCAGTGTTTACAGGTAGGATAGCATTTGTGCCTCATGCTACTGAAGTAATCAGTGTTTACAGGTAGGATAGCATTTGTGCCTCATGCTACTGAAGTAATCAGTGTTTACAGGTAGGATAGCATTGTGCCTCATGCTATTGAAGTAATCAGTGTTTAAAGGTAGGATAGCATTTTTGCCTCATGCTACTGAAGTAATCAGTGTTTACAGGTAGGACAGTATTTGTGCCTCATGCTACTGAAGTAATCAGGGTTTACAGGTAGGATTGCATTTGTGACTCATGTTACTGAAGTAATCAGTGCCTCATGCTACTGAAGTATTCAGAGTTTACAGGAAGGATAGCATTTGTGCCTCATGCTACTGAAGTATTCAGAATTTACAGGTAGGATAGCATTTGTGCCTAATGCTACTGAAGTATTCAGAGTTTACAGGTAGGATAGCATTTGTGCCTCATGCTACTGAAGTAATCTGTGTATACAGGTAGGATTACATTTGTGCCTCATGCTACTGAAGTAATCAATGTTTACAGACAGGATAGCATTGGTGCCTCATGCTACTGAAGTAATAAGTGTTTACAGGTAGGATAGCATTTGTGCCTCATATTACTGAAGTAATCAGTGTTTACAGGTAGGATAGCACTTGTGACTCATGCTACTGAAGTAATCAGTTCTCAATGGTAGGATAGCATTTGTGCCTCATGCTACTGAAGTAATCAGTGTTTACAGGTAGGATTGCATTTGTACCTCATGCTACTGAAGTAAGCATTGTTTAGAGGTAGGGTAGCATTTGTGCCTCATGCTACTGAAGTATTCAGTGTTTAGAGGTAGGATAGCATTTCTGCCTCATGTTACTGAAGTATTCAGTGTTTACAGGTAGGATATCATTTGTGCCTCATGCTACTGAAGCAATCGGTGTTTACAGGTAGGATAGCATTTGTGTCTCATGCTACTGAAGTAATCAATGTTTACAGGTAGGATAGCATTTGTGCCTCATGCTACTGAAGTAATACGGGTTTACAGGTAGGATAGCATTTGTGAATCATGCTACTGAAGTAATCAGTGTTTACAGGTAGGATAGCATTTGTGTCTCATGCTACTGAAGTAATAAGTGCTTACAGGTAGGATTACATTTGTGCCTCATGCAACTGAAGTAATCAGTGTTTACAGGTAGGATAGCATTTGTGCCTCATGCTACTGAAGTATTCAGTGTTTACAGGTAGGATAGCACTTGTGACTCATGCTACTGAAGTAATCAGTGTTTACAGGTAATATAGCATTTGTGCCTCATGCTACTGAAGTAATCAGTGTTTATAGGTAGGATAAAATAAGTGTCTCATGTTATTGAAGTAATCAGTGTTTACAAGTAGGATAGCATTTGTGCATCATGCTCCTGAAGTAATCAGTGTTTACAGGTAGGATAGCATTGTGCCTCATGCTACTGAAGTAATCAGTGTTTACAGGTAGGATAGCATTTGTGCCTCATGCTACTGAAGTAATCAGTGTTTACAGGTAATATAGCATTTGTGCCTCATGCTACTGAAGTAATCAGTGTTTATAGGTAGGCTAAAATAAGTGTCTCATCTTATTGAAGTAATCAGTGTTTACAAGTAGGATAGCGTTTGTGCATCATGCTCCTGAAGTAATCAGTGTTTACAGGTAGGATAGCATTGTGCCTCATGCTACTGAAGTAATCAGTGTTTAAAGGTAGGATAGCATTTGTGCCTCATGCTACTGAAGTAATCAGTGTTTACAGGTAGGATAGCATTTGTGCCTCATGCTACTGAAGTAATCAGTGTTTACAGGTAGGATAGCATTTGTGCCTCATGCTACTGAAGTAATCAGTGTTTACAGGTAGGATAGCATTTGTGCCTCATGCTACTGAAGGAATCAGTGTTTAAAGGTAGGATAGCATTGTGCCTCATGCTATGGAAGTAATCAGTGTTTAAAGGTAGGATAGCATTTGTGCCTCATGCTACTGAAGTAATCAGTGTTTACAGGTAGGACAGTATTTGTGCCTCATGCTACTGAAGTAATCAGGGTTTACAGGTAGGATTGCATTTGTGACTCATGTTACTGAAGTAATCAGTGTTTACAGGTAGAAGAGCATTTGTGCCTCATGTTACTGAAGTAATCAGTGTTTACAGGTAGTACAGTATTTGTGCCTCATGCTACTGAAGTAATTAGGGTTTACAGGTAGGATAGCATTTGTGCCTCATGCTACTGAAGTATTCAGAGTTTACAGGTAGGATAACATTTGTGCCTCATGCTACTGAAGTAATCAGTGTTTACAGGTAGGATAGTATTTGTGCCTCATGGTACTGAAGTAATCAGGGTTTACAGGTAGGATTGCATTTGTGACTCATGTTACTGAGGTAATCAGTGTTTACAGGTAGAAGAGCATGTGTGCCTCATGCTACTGAAGTATTCAGAGTTTACAGGTAGGATAGCATTTGTGCCTCATGCTACTGAAGTAATCAGTGTTTACAGGTAGGATAGTATTTGTGCCTCATGCTACTGAAGTAATCAGGGTTTACAGGTAGGATTGCATTTGTGACTCATGTTACTGAAGTAATCAGTGTTTACAGGTAGGATAGCATTTGTGCCTCATGCTACTGAAGTAATCAGTGTTTACAGGTAGGATAGCATTTGTGCCTCATGCTACTGAAGTAATCAGGGTTTACAGGTAGGATTGCATTTGTGACTCATGTTACTGAAGTAATCAGTGTTTACACGTAGGATAGCATTTGTGACTCATGTTACTGAAGTAATCAGTGTTTACAGGTAGGATAGCATTTGTGCCTCATGCTACTGAAGTAATCAGTGTTTACAGATAGGATAGCATTTGTGCCTCATGCTACTGAAGTAATCAGTGTTTACAGGCAGGATAGCATTTGTGACTCATGCTACTGAAGTAATCAGGGTTTACAGGTAGGATTGCATTTGTGACTCATGTTACTGAAGTAATCAGTGTTTACAGGTAGAAGAGCATTTGTGCCTCATGCTACTGAAGTAATCAGTTCTCAAAGGTAGAATCGCACTTGTGACTCATGCTACTGAAGTAATCAGTGTTTACACGAAGGATAGCATTTGTGCCTCATGCTACTGAAGTATTCAGAGTTTACAGGTAGGATAGCATTTGTGCCTCATGCTACTGAAGTAATCAGTGTATACAGGTAGGATTACATTTGTGCCTCATGCTACTGAAGTATTCAGAGTTTACAGGTAGGATAGCATTTGTGCCTCATGCTACTGAAGTATTCAGAGTTTACAGGTAGGATAGCATTTGTGCCTCATGCTACTGAAGTAATCAGTGTATTCAGTAGCATGAGGCACAAATGCTATCCTACCTGAAGCAGTGTTAATTTCATCGACTAAAACTAGACTAAAATGACTATAAAACTAAAGAAATTCTGATGACTAAAATACGACTAAAACTAAAATGACATTTTAGTCAAAAGACTATGACTAAAACTAAATCAAAATTTGCTGACAAAAACATTTTATGCAAGGTGTTATAATCAATCCATATCCAATTACTGCTCTTTTGTAAAATTTACGAAAATTAATTTTATTAAATTTTAAGATGTATAAAGACGTTATATACCACAACAGTTAAATCTGTTAAATCTGTATTGCATGTTCAAACCTTAATACCATAAATAAAAACAGGTTAATAAACCTTTACTCCAGGAGTATATAATGAGTTTGGAAGTTCTAGAGCAGTGCTAATATCGTTGCCGAAAATTTTTCAAATCTGTGAACAATCAACTGATTCTTCCTATAGAAATAAGGATAACCCACGGATATGGGTTTAAGTTATGCTGTGCCTGTGCTATCTGCAGAAACTTTTTGTTGTGTTGAGTTACTTGATACTTGTTTTAATTATTAACAGAGAACTGTTAAAGATTTTATATTAGGTAATATGTTCAATACAGCCAATACAGTTTACAGTTTTGTTTTTTTATATTTTAAAGTTGCACTTCTGTTTGTTTATTAAACTTGGTTTTATTTAATTTAAGTTTAATAAAGATGTAATGTATCACAACGGCTAAATCTGTGTCTGTATTGCATGTTTAAACCTTAATACTGTACCATAAATATTAACATGTGTTATGTTTACTCCTGGAGTATATAATCAGTTAGCAAATTATAGAGAAATGCTTAAATAATGCATTACACTTTAACTAAACCCCTTAGATTTTAGTCGACTAAAATCTACTGGAGATTCAGTCGACTAAAACTAAAACAATTCAGATGACTAAAATACAACTAAAACTAAAATGGCATTTTAGTCAAAAGACTAAAACTAAGACTAAATTGAAATTTGCCGTCAAAATTAACACTGACCTGAAGTAATCAGTGTTTATAGGTACGATAGCATTTGTGCTTCATGTTACTGATGTAATCAGTGTTTGCAGGTAGGATAGCATGTGTGACTCATGTTTCTGAAGTAATCAGTGTTTACAGGTAGGGTAGTATTTGTGCCTCATGCTACTGAAGGAATCAGTGTATACAGGTAGGGTAGTATTTGTGCCTCATGCTACTGAAGGAATCAGTGTTTACAGGTAGGATAGCATTTGTGCCTCATGCTACTGAATTATTCAGTGTTTACAGGTAGGATAGCATTTGTGCCTCATGCTACTGAAGTAATCAGTGTTTACAGGCAGGATAGCATTTGTGCCTCATGCTACTGAAGTAATCAGTGTTTACAGGTAGGATAGCATTCGTGCATCATGCTACTGAAGTAATAAGTGCTTTCTGGTCGGATAGCATTTGTGCCTCATGCTACTGAAGTAATCAGTGTTTACAGGTAGGATAGCATTCGTGCATCATGTTACTGAAGTAATAAGTGCTTTCAGGTCGGATACCATTTGTGCCTCATGCTACTGAAGTAATCAGTGCTTACAGATAGGATAGCATTTGTGCCTCATGCTACTGAAGTAATAAGTGCTTACAGGTAGGATAGCATTTGTGACGTTACTGAAGTAATCAGTGTTTACAGGTAGGATAGCATTTGTGCCTCATGCTACTGAAGTAATCAGTGTTTACAGGTAGGATAGCATTCGTGCATCATGCTACTGAAGTAATAAGTGCTTTCTGGTCGGATAGCATTTGTGCCTCATGCTACTGAAGTAATCAGTGTTTACAGGTAGGATAGCATTCGTGCATCATGTTACTGAAGTAATAAGTGCTTTCAGGTCGGATACCATTTGTGCCTCATGCTACTGAAGTAATCAGTGCTTACAGATAGGATAGCATTTGTGCCTCATGCTACTGAAGTAATAAGTGCTTACAGGTAGGATAGCATTTGTGACGTTACTGAAGTAATCAGTGTTTACAGGTAGGATAGCATTTGTGCCTCATGCTACTGAAGTAATCAGTGTTTACAGGTAGGATAGCATTTGTGCCTCATGCTACTGAAGTATTCAAAGTTTACAGGCAGGATAGCATTTGTGCCTCATGCTACTGAAGTATTCAGTGTTTACAGGTAGGATAGCATTGGTGCCTCATGTTACTGAAGTACTCAGTGTTTACAGGTAGGATAGCATTTGTGCCTCATGCTACTGAAATAATCAGTGTTTACAGGTAGGATAGCATTTGTGCCTCATGCTACTGAAGGAATCAAAGTTTACAGGTAGGATAGCATTTTTGCCTCATGCTACTGAAGTAATCATTGTTTACAGGTAGGATAGCATTTGTGCCTCATGCTACTGAAGTATTCAAAGTTTACAGGTAGAATATCATTTGTGCCTCATGCTACTGAAGTATTCAGTGTTTACAGGTAGTATTAAATTGGTGCTTCATGCTACTGAAGTATTCAGTGTTTACAGGTAGGATAGCATTTGTGCCTCATGCTACTGAAGTAATCAGTGTTTACAGGTAGGATAGCATTTGTGCCTCATGTTACTGATGTAATCAGTGTTTACAGGTAGGATAGCACTTGTGACTCGTGCTACTGAAGTAATCAGTTCTCAAAGGTAGGATAGCATTTGTGCCTCATGCTACTGAAGTAATCAGTGTTTACAGGTAGAAGAGCATTTGTGCCTCATGCTACTGAAGTAATCAGTTCTCAAAGGTAGAATAGCACTTGTGCCTCATGCTACTGAAGTAATCAGTGTTTACTGGAAGGATAGCATTTGTGCCTCATGCTACTGAAGTATTCAGAGTTTACAGGTAGGATAGCATTTGTGCCTCATGCTACTGAAGTATTCAGTGTTTACAGGTAGGATAGCATTTGTGCCTCATGCTACTGAAGTAATCAGTGTATACAGGTAGGATTACATTTGTGCCTCATGCTACTGAAGTAATCAATGTTTACAGGCAGGATAGCATTTGTGCCTCATGCTACTGAAGTATTCAGAGTTTACAGGTAGGATAAAATTAGTGCCTCATGCTACTGAAGTAATCAGTGTTTATAGGTAGGATAGGATTTGTACTTCATGTTACTGAAGTAATCAGTGTTTACAGGTAGGATAGCATTTGTGACTCATGTTACTGAAGTAATCAGTGTTTACAGGTAGGATAGCATTGGTGCCTCATGATACTGAAGTGATCAGTAATTACAGGTAGGATAGCATTTGTGCATCATGCTACTGAAGTAATAAGTGCTTTCAGGTCGGATAGCATGTGTGCCTCATGCTACTGAAGTAATCAGTGTTTACAGATAGGATAGCATTTGTGCCTCATGCTACTGAAGTAATAAGTGCTTAGAGGTAGGATAGCATTTTTGAAGTTACTGAAGTAATCAGTGTTTACAGGTAGGATAGCATTTGTGCCTCATGCTACTGAAGTAATCAGTTTTTACAGGTAGGATAGCATTTGTGCCTCATGCTACTGAAGTAATCAGTATTTACAGGTAGGATAGCATTTGTGCCTCATGCTACTGAAGTATTCAAAGTTTACAGTTAGGATAGCATTTGTGCCTCATGCTACTGAAGTATTCAGTATTTACAGGTAGGATAAAATTGGTGCTTCATGCTACTGAAGTAATCAGTGTATACAGGTAGGATAGCATTTGTGCCTCATGTTACTGAAGTAATCAGTGTTTACAGGTAGGATAACACTTGTGCCTCATGCTACTGAAGTAATCAGTGTTTACAGGTAGAAGAGCATTTGTGCCTCATGCTATTGAAGTAATCAGTTCTCAAAGGTAGAATAGCATTTGTGCCTCATGCTACTGAAGTAATCAGTGTTTACAGGAAGGATAGCATTTGTGCTTCATGTTACTGAAGTAATCAGTGTTTACAGATAGGATAGCATGTGTGACTCATGTTACTGAAGTAATCAGTGTTTACAGGTAGATGAGCATTTGTGCCTCATGCTACTGAAGTAATCAGTGTTTACAGGTAGGATAGCATTTGTGCCTCATGCTACTGAAGTAATCAGTGTTTACAGGTAGGATAGCTTTTGTGCCTCATGCTACTGAAGTAATGAGTGTTTACAGATAGGATAGCATTTGTGCCTCATGCTACTGAAGTAATAAGTTCTTACAGGTAGGATAGCATTTGTGACTCATGCTACTGAAGTATTCAGTGTATACAGGTAGGATAGCATTGGTGCCTCATGCTACTGAAGTAATCAGTGTTTACAGGTAGGATAGCATTTGTGCCCCATGTTACTGAAGTAATCAGTGTTTACAGGTAGGATAGCATTTGTGCCTCATGCTACTGAAGGAATCAAAGTTTACAGGTAGGATAGCATTTGTGCCTCATGCTACTGAAGTAATCATTGTTTACAGGTAGGATAGCATTTGTGCCTCATGCTACTGAAGTATTCAAAGTTTACAGGTAGAATATCATTTGTGCCTCATGCTACTGAAGTATTCAGTGTTTACAGGTAGGATAAAATTGGTGCTTCATGCTACTGAAGTATTCAGTGTTTACAGGTAGGATAGCATTTGTGCCTCATGCTACTGAAGTAATCAGTGTTTACAGGTAGGATAGCATTTGTGCCTCATGTTACTGAAGTAATCAGTGTTTACAGGTAGGATAGCACTTGTGACTCGTGCTACTGAAGTAATCAGTTCTCAAAGGTAGGATAGCATTTGTGCCTCATGCTACTGAAGTAATCAGTGTTTACAGGTAGAAGAGCATTTGTGCCTCATGCTACTGAAGTAATCAGTTCTCAAAGGTAGAATAGCACTTGTGCCTCATGCTACTGAAGTAATCAGTGTTTACAGGAAGGATAGCATTTGTGCCTCATGCTACTGAAGTATTCAGAGTTTACAGGTAGGATAGCATTTGTGCCTCATGCTACTGATGTATTCAGTGTTTACAGGTAGGATAGCATTTGTGCCTCATGCTACTGAAGTAATCAGTGTATACAGGTAGGATTACATTTGTGCCTCATGCTACTGAAGTAATCAATGTTTACAGGCAGGATAGCATTTGTGCCTCATGCTACTGAAGTATTCAGAGTTTACAGGTAGGATAAAATTAGTGCCTCATGCTATTGAAGTAATCAGTGTTTATAGGTAGGATAGGATTTGTACTTCATGTTACTGAAGTAATCAGTGTTTACAGGTAGGATAGCATTTGTGACTCATGTTACTGAAGTAATCAGTGTTTACAGGTAGGATAGCATTGGTGCCTCATGATACTGAAGTGATCAGTAATTACAGGTAGGATAGCATTCGTGCATCATGCTACTGAAGTAATAAGTGCTTTCAGGTCGGATAGCATTTGTGCCTCATGCTACTGAAGTAATCAGTGTTTACAGATAGGATAGCATTTGTGCCTCATGCTACTGAAGTAATAAGTGCTTAGAGGTAGGATAGCATTTGTGCCTCATGCTACTGAAGTAATCAGTGTTTACAGGTAGGATAGCATTTGTGCCTCATGCTACTGAAGTAATCAGTTTTTACAGGTAGGATAGCATTTGTGCCTCATGCTACTGAAGTAATCAGTATTTACAGGTAGGATAGCATTTGTGCCTCATGCTACTGAAGTATTCAAAGTTTACAGTTAGGATAGCATTTGTGCCTCATGCTACTGAAGTATTCACTGTTTACAGGTAGGATAAAATTGGTGCTTCATGCTACTGAAGTAATCAGTGTATACAGGTAGGATAGCATTTGTGCCTCATGCTACTGAAGTAATCAGTGTATACAGGTAGGATAGCATTTGTGCCTCATGCTACTGAAGTAATCAGTGTTTACAGGTAGGATAGCATTTGTGCCTCATGTTACTGAAGTAATCAGTGTTTACAGGTAGGATAACACTTGTGCCTCATGCTACTGAAGTAATCAGTGTTTACAGGTAGAAGAGCATTTGTGCCTCATGCTATTGAAGTAATCAGTTCTCAAAGGTAGAATAGCATTTGTGCCTCATGCTACTGAAGTAATCAGTGTTTACAGGAAGGATAGCATTTGTGCTTCATGTTACTGAAGTAATCAGTGTTTACAGATAGGATAGCATGTGTGACTCATGTTACTGAAGTAATCAGTGTTTACAGGTAGATGAGCATTTGTGCCTCATGCTACTGAAGTAATGAGTGTTTACAGATAGGATAGCATTTGTGCCTCATGCTACTGAAGTAATAAGTTCTTACAGGTAGGATAGCATTTGTGACTCATGCTACTGAAGTATTCAGTGTATACAGGTAGGATAGCATTGGTGCCTCATGCTACTGAAGTAATCAGTGTTTACAGGTAGGATAGCATTTGTGCCCCATGTTACTGAAGTAATCAGTGTTTACAGGTAGGATAGCACTTGTGACTCATGCTACTGAAGTAATCAGTTCTCAAAGATAGGATAGCATTTGTGCCTCATGCTACTGAAGTAATCAGTGTTTACAGGTAGAAGAGCATGTGTGCCTCATGCTACTGAAGTAATCAGTTCTCAAAGGTAGAATAGCATTTGTGCCTCATGCTACTGAAGTAATCAGTGTTTACAGGAAGGATAGCATTTGTGCCTCATGCTACTGAAGTATTCAGAGTTTACAGGTAGGATAGCATTTGTGCCTCATGCTACTGAAGGAATCAGTGTATACAGGTAGGATTACATTTGTGGTTCATGCTACTGAAGTAATCAATGTTTACAGGCAGGATAGCATTTGTGCCTCATGCTACTGAAGTACTCATTGTTTACAGGTAGGATAAAATTATTTCCTCATGCTACTGAAGTAATCAGTGTATACAGGTAGGATAGCATTTGTGCATCATGCTACTGAAGTATTCAGTGTTTACAGGTAGGATAGCATTTGTGCCTCATGCTACTGAAGGAATCAGTGTATACAGGTAGGATTACATTTGTGGTTCATGCCACTGAAGTAATCAATGTTTACAGGCAGGATAGCATTTGTGCCTCATGCTACTGAAGTACTCATTGTTTACAGGTAGGATAAAATTATTGCCTCATGCTACTGAAGTAATCAGTGTATACAGGTAGGATAGCATTTGTGCATCATGCTACTGAAGAAATCAGTGTTTACAGGTAGGATAGCATTTGTGCTTCATGTTACTGAAGTAATCAGTGTTTACAGCTAGGATAGCATTTGTGACTCATGTTACTGAAGTAATCAGTGTTTACAGGTAGGATAGCATTGGTGCCTCATGCTACTGAAGTAATCAGTGTTTACAGGTAGGATAGCATTTGTGCCTCATGCTACTGAAGTAATAAGTGCTTTCAGGTCGGATAGCTTTTGTGCCTCATGCTACTGAAGTAATGAGTGTTTACAGATAGGATAGCATTTGTGCCTCATGCTACTGAAGTAATAAGTGCTTACAGGTAGGATAGCATGTGTGACTCATGCTACTGAAGAAAGCAGTGTTTACAGGCAGGATAGCATTTGTGCCTTATGCTACTGAAGTAATCAGTGTTTAGAGGTAGGATAGCATTTGTGCCTCATGCTACTGAAGTATTCAGTGTTTACAGGTAGGATAGCATGTGCGCCTCATGCTACTGATGTAATCAGTGTTTACAGGTAGTATAGCATTTGTGCCTCATGCTACTGAAGTAATCAGTGTTCACAGGTAGGATAGCATTTGTGCCTGATGCTACTGAAGTAATTAGTGTTTACAGGTTGGATAACATTTGTGCCTCATGCTACTGAAGTAATCAGTGTTTACAGGCAGGATAGCATTTGGGCCTCATGCTACTGAAGTAATCAGTGTTTGCAGGTAGGATAGCTTTTGTGCCTTATACTACTGAAGTAATCAGTGTTTACAGGTAGGATAGTATTTGTGCCTCATGCTACTGAAGTAATAAGTGTTTACAGGTAGGATAGCATTGTGCCTCATGCTATTGAAGTAATCAGTTCTCAAAGGTAGGATAGCATTTGTGCCTCATGCCACTGAAGTATTCAGTGTTTACAGGTAGGATAGCATTTGTGCCTCATGCTACTGAAGGAATCAGTGTATACAGGTAGGATTAAATTTGTGGTTCATGCTACTGAAGTAATCAATGTTTACAGGCAGGATAGCATTTGTGCCTCATGCTACTGAAGTATTCAGAGTTTACAGGTAGGATAGCATTTGTGCCTCATGCTACTGAAGTACTCATTGTTTACAGGCAGGATAAAATTAGTGCCTCATGCTGCTGAAGTGTTCAGAGTTTACAGGTAGGATAGCATTTGTGCCTCATGCTACTGAAGTACTCATTGTTTACAGGTAGGATAAAATTAGTGCCTCATGCTACTGAAGTAATCAGTGTATAAAGGTAGGATAGCATTTGTGCATCATGCTACTAAAGTAATCAGTGTTTACAGGTAGGATAGCATTTGTGACTCATGTTACTGAAGTAATCAGTGTTTACAGCTAGGATAGCATTGGTGCCTCATGCTACTGAAGTAATCAGTGTTTACAGGTAGGATAGCATTTGTGCCTCATGCTACTGAAGTAATAAGTGCTTTCAGGTCGGATAGCTTTTGTGCCTCATGCTACTGAAGTAATGAGTGTTTACAGATAGGATAGCATTTGTGCCTCATGCTACTGAAGTAATAAGTGCTTACAGGTAGGATAGCATGTGTGACTCATGCTACTGAAGAAAGCAGTGTTTACAGGCAGGATAGCATTTGTGCCTTATGCTACTGAAGTAATCAGTGTTTAGAGGTAGGATAGCATTTGTGCCTCATGCTACTGAAGTATTCAGTGTTTACAGGTAGGATAGCATGTGCGCCTCATGCTACTGATGTAATCAGTGTTTACAGGTAGTATAGCATTTGTGCCTCATGCTACTGAAGTAATCAGTGTTCACAGGTAGGATAGCATTTGTGCCTGATGCTACTGAAGTAATTAGTGTTTACAGGTTGGATAACATTTGTGCCTCATGCTACTGAAGTAATCAGTGTTTACAGGCAGGATAGCATTTGGGCCTCATGCTACTGAAGTAATCAGTGTTTGCAGGTAGGATAGCTTTTGTGCCTTATACTACTGAAGTAATCAGTGTTTACAGGTAGGATAGTATTTGTGCCTCATGCTACTGAAGTAATAAGTGTTTACAGGTAGGATAGCATTGTGCCTCATGCTATTGAAGTAATCAGTTCTCAAAGGTAGGATAGCATTTGTGCCTCATGCCACTGAAGTATTCAGTGTTTACAGGTAGGATAGCATTTGTGCCTCATGCTACTGAAGGAATCAGTGTATACAGGTAGGATTAAATTTGTGGTTCATGCTACTGAAGTAATCAATGTTTACAGGCAGGATAGCATTTGTGCCTCATGCTACTGAAGTATTCAGAGTTTACAGGTAGGATAGCATTTGTGCCTCATGCTACTGAAGTACTCATTGTTTACAGGCAGGATAAAATTAGTGCCTCATGCTGCTGAAGTGTTCAGAGTTTACAGGTAGGATAGCATTTGTGCCTCATGCTACTGAAGTACTCATTGTTTACAGGTAGGATAAAATTAGTGCCTCATGCTACTGAAGTAATCAGTGTATAAAGGTAGGATAGCATTTGTGCATCATGCTACTAAAGTAATCAGTGTTTACAGGTAGGATAGCATTTGTGACTCATGTTACTGAAGTAATCAGTGTTTACAGCTAGGATAGCATTGGTGCCTCATGCTACTGAAGTAATCAGTGTTTACAGGTAGGATAGCATTTGTGCCTCATGCTACTGAAGTAATATGTGCTTTCAGGTCGGATAGCTTTTGTGCCTCATGCTACTGAAGTAATGAGTGTTTACAGATAGGATAGCACTTGTGCCTCATGCTACTGAAGTAATTAGTGCTTACAGGTAAAATAGCATGTGTGAATCATGCTACTGAAGAAAGCAGTGTTTACAGGCAGGATAGCATTTGTGTCTTATGCTACTGAAGTAATCAGTGTTTAGAGGTAGGATAGCATTTGTGCCTCATGCTACTGAAGTATTCAGTGTTTACAGGTAGGATAGAATTTGTGCCTCATGCTACTGAAGTAATCAGTGTTTACAGGTAGGATAGCATTTGTGCCTGATGCTACTGAAGTAATTAGTGTTTACAGGTAGGATTACATTTGTGCCTCATGCTACTGAAGTAATCAGTGTTTACAGGCAGGATAGCATTTGGGCCTCATGCTACTGAAGTAATCAGTGTTTACAGGTAGGATAGCATTTGTGCCTTATGCTACTAAAGTAATCAGTGTTTACAGGTAGGATAGCATTTGTGCCTCATGCTACTGAAGTAATCAGTGTTTACAGGTAGGATAGCATTTGTGCCTTATGCTACTGAAGTAATCATTGTTTACAGGTAGGATTACATTTGTGCCTCATGCTACTGAAGTAATCAGTGTTTACAGGCAGGATAGCATTTGGGCCTCATGCTACTGAAGTAATCAGTGTTTACAGGTAGGATAGCATTTGTGCCTTATGCTACTGAAGTAATCAGTGTTTACAGGTAGGATAGCATTTGTGCCTCATGCTACTGAAGTAATCAGTGTTTACAGGTAGGATAGCATTTGTGCCTCATGCTAATGAATTAAGCAGTGTTTACAGGCAGGATAGCATTTGTGCCTCATGCTAATGAAGTAATCAGTGTTTAGAGGTAGGATAGCATTTGTGCCTCATGCTACTGAAGTATTCAGTGTTTACAGGTAGGATAGAATTTGTGCCTCATGCTACTGAAGTAATCAGTGTTTACAGGTAGAATAGCATTTGTGCCTGATGCTACTGAAGTAATTAGTGTTTACAGGTAGGATTACATTTGTGCCTCATGCTACTGAAGTAATCAGTGTTTACAGGCAGGATAGCATTTGGGCCTCATGCTACTGAAGTAATCAGTGTTTACAGGTAGGATAGCATTTGTGCCTTATGCTACTGAAGTAATCAGTGTTTACAGGTAGGATAGCATTTGTGCCTCATGCTACTGAAGTAATCAGTGTTTACAGGTAGGAAAGCATTTGTGCCTGATGCTACTGAAGTAATTAGTGTTTACAAGTAGGATTACATTTGTGCCTCATGCTACTGAAGTAATCAGTGTTTACAGGCAGGATAGCATTTGGGCCTCATGCTACTGAAGTAATCAGTGTTTACAGGTAGGATAGCATTTGTGCCTTATGCTACTGAAGTAATCAGTGTTTACAGGTAGGATAGCATTTGTGCCTCATGCTACTGAAGAAATCAGTGTTTACAGGTAGGATAGCATTTGTGCCTCATGCTAATGAATTAAGCAGTGTTTACAGGCAGGATAGCATTTGTGCCTCATGCTAATGAAGTAATCAGTGTTTACAGGTAGGATAGCATTTGTGCCTCATGCTACTGAAGTAATAAGTGTTTACAGGTACGATAGCATTGTGCCTCATACTATTGAAGTAATCAGTTCTCAAAGGTAGGATAGCATTTGTGCCTCATGCTACTGAAGTAATCAGTGTTTACAGGAATTATAGCATTTGTGCCTCATGCTACTGAAGTATTCAGAGTTTACAGGTAGGATAGCATTTGTGCCTCATGCTACTGAAGTATTTAGTGTTTACAGGTAGGATAAAATTAGTGCCTCATGCTACTGAAGTAATCAGTGTATACAGGTAGGATAGCATCTGTGCCTCATGATACTAAAGTAATCAGTGTTTACAGGTAGGATAGCATTTGTGCCTCATGTTACTGAAGTAGGATAGCATTTGTGACTCATGTTACTGAAGTATTCAGCGTTTACAGGTAGGATAGCATTTGTGCCTCATGCTACTGAAATAATCAGTGTTTACAGGCAGGATAGCATTTGTGCCTCATGCTACTGATGTAATAAGTGCGTTCAGGTCGGATAGCATTTGTGCCTCATGCTACTAAAGTAATCAGTGTTTAGAGGTAGGATAGCATTTGTGCCTCATACTACTGAAGTAATAAGTGCTTACAGGAAGGATAGCATTTGTGACTCATGTTACTGAAGTAATCAGTGTTTACAGGTAGGATAGCATTTGTGCATCATGCTACTGAAGTAATCAGTATTTACAGGTAGGATAGCATTTGTGCATCATGCTACTGAAGTAATCAGTATTTACAGGTAGGATAGCATTTGTGCCTCATGCTACTGAAGTAATAAGTGCTTACAGGTAGGATAGCATTTGTGCCTCATGCTACTGAAGCAATCAGTGTTTACAGGTAGGATAGGATTTGTGCCTCATGTTACTGAAGTATTCAGTGTTCACAGGTAGGATAGCATTTGTGTCTCATGCTACTGAAGTAATTAGTGTTTACAGGTAGGATTATATTTGTGCCTCATGCTACTGAAGTAATCAGTGTTTACATGAAGGATAGCATTTGTGCCTCAGGCTACTGAAGTAATCAGTGTTTACAGGTAGGATAGCATTTGAGCCTTATGCTACTGAAGTAATCAGTGTTTACAGGTAGGATAGCATTTGTGCCTTATGCTACTGAAGTAATCAGTGTTTACAGGTAGGATAGCATTTGTACCTCATGCTACTGAAGTAAGCAATGTTTACAGGCAGGAAAACATTTGTGCCTCATGCTACTAAAGTAATCAGTGTTTAGAGGTAGGATAGCATTTGTGCCTCATGCTACTGAAGTATTCACTGTTTACAGAGCAGGATAGCATTTGTGCCTCATGCTACTGAAGTAATTAGTGTTTACAGGTAGGATTACATTTGTGCCTCATGCTACTGAAGTAATCAATGTTTACAGGTAGTATATCATTTGTGCCTCATGCTACTGAAGTAATCAATGTTACAGGTAGGATAGCATTTGTGCCTCATGCTACTGAAGTAATCAGTGTTTACAGGTAGGATAGCATTTGTGCCTCATGCTACTGAAGTAATCAGTGTTTACAGGTAGGATAGCATTTGTTCCTCATGCTACTGAAGTAATCAGTGTTTACAGGTAGGATAGAATTTGTGCCTCATGCTACTGAAGTAATCAGTGTTTACAGGTAGGGTAGTATTTGTGCCTCATGCTATTGAAGTAATCAGTGTTTACAGGCAGGATAGCATTTGTGCCTCATGTTACTGAAGTAATCAGTGTTTACAGGAAGGATAGAATTTGTGCCTCATGCTACTGAAGTAATCAGTGTTTACAGGTAGGGAAGTATTTGTGCCTCATGCTATTGAAGTAATCAGTGGTTACAGGTAGGATAGAATTTGTGCCTCATGCTAATGAATTAAGCAGTGTTTACAGGCAGGATAGCATTTGTGCCTCATGCTAATGAAGTAATCAGTGTTTACAGGTAGGATAGCATTTGTGCCTCATGCTACTGACGAAATAAGTGTTTACAGGTACGATAGCATTGTGCCTCATACTATTGAAGTAATCAGTTCTCAAAGGTAGGATAGCATTTGTGCCTCATGCTACTGAAGTAATCAGTGTTTACAGGAATTATAGCATTTGTGCCTCATGCTACTGAAGTATTCAGAGTTTACAGATAGGATAGCATTTGTGCCTCATGCTACTGAAGTATTTAGTGTTTACAGGTAGGATAAAATTAGTGCCTCATGCTACTGAAGTAATCAGTGTATACAGGTAGGATAGCATCTGTGCCTCATGATACTAAAGTAATCAGTGTTTACAGGTAGGATAGCATTTGTGCCTCATGTTACTGAAGTAGGATAGCATTTGTGACTCATGTTACTGAAGTATTCAGCGTTTACAGGTAGGATAGCATTTGAGCCTCATGCTACTGAAATAATCAGTGTTTACAGTCAGGATAGCATTTGTGCCTCATGCTACTGATGTAATAAGTGCGTTCAGGTCGGATAGCATTTGTGCCTCATGCTACTAAAGTAATCAGTGTTTAGAGGTAGGATAGCATTTGTGCCTCATGCTACTGAAGTAATAAGTGCTTACAGGAAGGATAGCATTTGTGACTCATGTTACTGAAGTAATCAGTGTTTACAGGTAGGATAGCATTTGTGCATCATGCTACTAAAGTAATCAGTGTTTACAGGTAGGATAGCATTTGTGCATCATGCTACTGAAGTAATCAGTATTTACATGTAGGATAGCATTTGTGCATCATGCTACTGAAGTAATCAGTATTTACAGGTAGGATAGCATTTGTGCCTCATGCTACTGAAGTAATAAGTGCTTACAGGTAGGATAGCATTTGTGCCTCATGCTACTGAAGCAATCAGTGTTTACAGGTAGGATAGGATTTGTGCCTCATGTTACTGAAGTATTCAGTGTTCACAGGTAGGATAGCATTTGTGTCTCATGCTACTGAAGTAATTAGTGTTTACAGGTAGGATTATATTTGTGCCTCATGCTACTGAAGTAATCAGTGTTTACAGGAAGGATAGCATTTGTGCCTCATGCTACTGAAGTAATCAGTGTTTACAGGTAGGATAGCATTTGAGCCTTATGCTACTGAAGTAATCAGTGTTTACAGGTAGGATAGCATTTGTACCTCATGCTACTGAAGTAAGCAGTGTTTACAGGCAGGAAAACATTTGTGCCTCATGCTACTAAAGTAATCAGTGTTTAGAGGTAGGATAGCATTTGTGCCTCATGCTACTGAAGTATTCACTGTTTACAGAGCAGGATAGCATTTGTGCCTCATGCTACTGAAGTAATTAGTGTTTACAGGTAGGATTACATTTGTGCCTCATGCTACTGAAGTAATCAATGTTTACAGGTAGTATATCATTTGTGCCTCATGCTACTGAAGTAATCAGTGTTACAGGTAGGATAGCATTTGTGCCTCATGCTACTGAAGTAATCAGTGTTTACAGGTAGGATAGCATTTGTGCCTCATGCTACTGAAGTAATCAGTGTTCACAGGTAGGATAGCATTTGTTCCTCATGCTACTGAAGTAATCAGTGTTTACAGGTAGGATAGAATTTGTGCCTCATGCTACTGAAGTAATCAGTGTTTACAGGTAGGGTAATATTTGTGCCTCATGCTATTGAAGTAATCAGTGTTTACAGGCAGGATAGCATTTGTGCCTCATGTTACTGAAGTAATCAGTGTTTACAGGAAGGATAGAATTTGTGCCTCATGCTACTGAAGTAATCAGTGTTTACAGGTAGGGTAGTATTTGTGCCTCATGCTATTGAAGTAATCAGTGGTTACAGGTAGGATAGAATTTGTGCCTCATGTTACTGAACTAATCAGTGTTTACAGGAAGGATAGAATTTGTGCCTCATGCTACTGAAGTAATCAGTGTTTACAGGTAGGGTAGTATTTGTGCCTCATGCTACTGAAGTATTCAGTGTTTACAGGTAGGATAGCATTTGTGCATCATGCTCCTGAAGTAATTAGTGTTTACAGGTAGGATAGCATTTGTGCCTCATGCTGCTGAAGTACTCAGTGTTTACACGTAGGATAGCATTTGTGCCGCATGCTACTGAAGTAATCAGTGTTTACAGGTAGGATAAAATTAGTGCCTCATGTTACTGAAGTAATCAGTGTTTACAGGAAGGATAGAATTTGTGCCTCATGCTACTGAAGTAATCAGTGTTTACAGCTAGGGTAGTATTTGTGCCTCATGCTACTGAAGTATTCAGTGTTTACAGGTAGGATAGCATTTGTGCATCATGCTCCTGAAGTAATTAGTGTTTACAAGTAGGATAGAATTTGTGCCTCATGCTACTGATGTAATCAGTGTTTACAGGTAGAATAGCATTTGTGAATCATGCTAATGAAGTAATCAGTGTTTACAGGTAGGATAGCATTTGTGCCTCATGACACTGAAGTATTCAGTGTTAACAGGTAGGATAGCATTTGTGCCTCATGTTACTGAAGTATTCAGTGTAAGACCCTAGAATTAATCACAAAATTCTATGGCACTCCATTGCAGATACAGAGTGATAATGGTACTCATTTTACAGGACACATGGTACAGGGATATAGTGCAGAAAGGTACATACAATGGATATACCATATACCCTATTATCCCCAAGCAGCAGGATTAATTGAGCGAATGAATGGTTTGCTAAAGCAGCAGTTAAAGAAGCTAGGTTATGGTACCTTGCAGAAGTGGAGGGACCATCTTGAGGAAGCAATTAATGTGTTAAATAACCGTCCTATTACAGAAAGTGAGACCCCACTGTCTAGGATGATAAGCAGACAGGAGTACACTGAGTGTCGAGATCAACATGCTGTGGTAACGTGTTGGGAAACTAGCCCTGGGGGTTTAGCGCCCGATAAATTGCTCCCTCCTAGTGGCGGGATATACTTGACCATCCAGGACCAGGTAACAATATCCCCTGAGAGCTCCCAAACCATATCAACAGGGATAGGGGTCCAAATACCTGACAAACATGTGGGTTTCATAGTTCCAATGCCCTCTCTCATAGTCAGAGGTATTAGCATAGTGGAGAAAACGCTAGACCCTGGAAGAACTGGGGAAGTGAAGCTCACCCTCCTCAAT
Source organism: Bombina bombina (assembly GCF_027579735.1). NCBI lineage: Eukaryota > Metazoa > Chordata > Amphibia > Anura > Bombinatoridae > Bombina > Bombina bombina. The sequence continues at coordinate 353,467,826 of NC_069506.1, read as the reverse complement.
AGAGGAAAGGAACAGGGAGACATGTCAGCATTAGAAGTAGTAGCAAAGCTTATAGTTACTCCCACCTGCAACAGTGAGATAGCGGAACAGGAAACTGCCGAAACTAGGGGAAGGGTGGGCATAGGGGCTAAGGTCTGGTTGAAACAAGAAAAGGGCCCCCCCGTGCCTGCAGAGGTGATAGCTAAGGGAGATGACAATGTGGTAATTTTGGTAAAGCAAGGGAGCAATGATTGGCTGCATGTGCCTGCGGGCAAGTGCTATTTACGGAATTAATTTGAAGTATGTTTCCTTCCTAGATTCTTGTTGGCATGGCTGCTATTGTAACCGGTGCTCTGTTGGGACTCCTTTTGGCCGCATGCGTAAGCCAAGCACTGATGAGCCAGAGGATGAAACGTGAGGTGTCCGGTGCCAGCTATCACACCTTTTATGAGGGAAGCATGACCGTTCCGTATTGCACAACATGGGCATCCTGCTCCATCCCATTTACCTTTGATGACGACGTAACCTGTTTGACCAAAAATGAATATGGAAGTTGGATGTTCCTTACCAAGCGGGAAAGGGTGGTATTTGAACTATCAGAAGAAGAGACAATTACCTGTGACATCCCTTCCTCCACTGTACATTGTGTAACTAAAGATTTTTGTTCTGCTGCAGTGACCAGGAAAGACTGTAAGGAGTCTAAGGAGGATGAGAGCTGGACAATTGTTTTACAGGATGAGAACTTAATATTTGAACTGCAAGAAGGGGTTGGGTTGATTTGTGAAAATCCCAGTATGCCTTCCACTTCCCCAAAACTAACAGTGGGGATTCAGGAACGCATTTTAGGTTGTAAAACATCCATTGATACACAGGTTCGTGCTGTAATGTTAAACATATCATACACTGATGGGGAACCAGAGGGACTGACATATGTGTGTAAATATACAGGAAAAGAGTCATCTGAACCTCTTTTAATGTATATCAGGAGGCCTGTAATGGATGGGAAATTATTAAACAACCGACACAAGGGAAAGAGGGACCATGCACGGCGCCGTCTAGGCTCCCTGCATGCCTCCTCATGGGAACTTGATAATACCTTTGTAAAAACTGCCAAAGATGTGTTCAATGTGACAAATGTTCAGGGACCATGTTGGGTGTGTGGGTTTGTGCCTCACGGGCAGACTAGGGGTTACCCTTATTTAGGTGTCCCTTTAACCATGAGTGTTACAGAAGCATTAGTTATTCTGTTGTGAAGAGCTTATTTCCCAGCAGCAATGCCTGAACCAGCAAGCCAGCGCCTAAGAAGGGCTCCAAGAAAACTGTAACAAGTTTCATTTCATAAAGAGTTAACTCTTTTTTTTCAGCTTTTAGAAACTATTGTCTAATCACCTCTGGAGCCAGACTGCTAATTGATAAGATGAACTTGTAAACTTGTTATCTTAAGTACTGTAATCCTATTGTGGCCTGTCAAAGGACAGTGCTCTCTATCTAAATGTGTGATGGGGGATTTTGTGCTTCCCCCCCTCTCCCCCTGGGAGTGCCCTGTGTGCATGTAACCTTAATAAAAAGCAGGCTGGGCATCCCAGTCCTGAGTTCTTGTTTGACCCTCAATCGCAGCGTTGACTCGTTTTTGTGGGCAGAAGGGTATCCTAGCTCTACTGCAGCTAAGGGAGATTATTCTATATTTGCGAGACTCATATAGAATACTATGGAAAGCAGCTTCTCCCCTCTTTAGCAATAGGGATCCAGGCTACTAAGCGGTCCATCTCTCAGCGAGACTAAGGGTAACCGTAACATTTGGCGGCAGCGGCGGGATTTTCCTGGATTTCCTAGGAGAGGTACAGAACGGATGGAGAGCGCTTACGAAAAATTGAAGCGTACAACCCTAAAGGATTTACTTGAAAGCAGAGGGGGGTACGCCAGCAACCGGCCGAGGAGAGAGCTGATCGCAGAATTGACCGAACTGGATCAGAGCTTCACAATGGCGGAAACACCGACCACGATTAGTGACGAAAAAAACCAGGATTGTTCGGGAAAGGCTCTCATTATACGGGCCGAACCCCTCCATGGAATTGGTACAGCAGTTGATGGCGGAGGCGGACGAGGATATACGAGAGACTCGAGCCCACAAACTCAACCTAGCGAACGCACACCGCAATGCTGAAGCCCCGCAGGTAATCATCCCTGTCGAAAATGCTGGGAGGCCCAAGATACCCTATGCGGCATTTCGACCCTTCCTAGAGAGCAAGACAGGGATTGATGAATATTTGGCGGACTTCGAAAGGCAATGTGCCCTGCACCAGATTCCCAACAGAGAGTGGCCCACGATATTGTCTGGGAAACTATCCGGGCGAGCCCTGGAAGCCTTTCGTACTCTGGGTGCTGAGGAAGTGACACAGTATGAGCTAGTTAAGGAGACACTGTTGCGACGGTACGCTGTAACTCCGGACACGTATCGCCGACAGTTTCGGGGCACGGAAAAGAAGCCTAACGATACCCATATGGAATGGGCGCACCGAATGCGGAGAGCGGCAAATCACTGGCTGAGCGGAAGTAAAGCGGTGACTGGGGAGGAAATTTTACAATTGTTTCTCTTAGAACATTTTTATAATGGCATGGAACAGCAAGGGAAGGAATGGCTGCGAGACTGGCGGCCTTCTACCTTAGAAGAAGCAGCCAAATTGGCCGATGAACATTATGACTCCCGTCTTCACGAACCCATGAACTACCGAGCTCCAGCACGGGTCGAACCCAGAGAGGTTTACCGTGCACCCCCTCGTGCTGAATTCCGAGCCCCGGTGCCCACAGGGCCCGTCCGACACTCAGGACCACCCAATAACAGCTCTGAGCGTCCCAGACCGACTTGCCACCGATGCAAGCAACCAGGGCATTTCATGGCTAGCTGCCCCCTTAATACGCACCAGACACCCAGGAATTACAATTACCCCTCTGGGTCCTATCGTCCGGCCCGGGCCCTCTGTGTTAACCAAGAGGCCCCTATGGAGGGATATGTGGGGCCGCTTCACGAGGCAGACCCTGTATATGCTGCCTCAGATAACCGCCAGCACCATCGGCAGAGGGTATGGCTCGAGGGGCGATCTACCGAGGGATTGCGAGACACAGGGGCTACTATCACGCTGGTACAGAGTCATTTGGTGCCAGAGCACAAGCGATCCGGACAGACTGTGGCCGTTAGAGTGGCGGGGGGGGATGTGTACAAAATTCCAACAGCTAAAGTGCATCTTGATTGGGGAGCGGGAAAGGGGGCTGTGAACGTGGGCCTAATGGATAATTTACCTGCCGAAGTACTACTGGGCAACGATTTGGGCCCCATGACTTCTGCCTATGCTCCAGTATGCAACAACGAGGCGGACCCAGTGACTACACGGGCCCAAGCCCGGACGGAGCGAGAGCTCTCACCAGTGCGGGAGACACAGGTAAGACCTACCCCGACCTTGCCTGACAGGTTAGGCCCCATACCCTGGGACACCCCAGATGCCTTCGAGGCAGAGTCTAAGACTGACCCGACCTTACAAAAGTACCGGGAACGAGCAGAGACCGGAGGGGGCGGGGCAGATAACGAAACATTCTTATGGGAAAAAGGGAAACTATACCGCTGGACAGAGAAAAGGGGACAGCGTAGGCGACAGCTGGTAGTGCCCCACAAATACCGTCAAGAAATCCTCAAAATAGGCCACGACATCCCCTTAGCAGGCCACCTAGCCGTTACCCGTACCCTACACCGCATTACTCACACGTTCTTTTGGCCAGGGGTGCACGCTGACGTTAGAACTTACTGTAACACCTGCGATGTGTGTCAACGAGTAGGAAGGCGAGGCGATCACCCTAAAGCCCAGCTAGTAAATATGCCCATTGTAGAGGAACCCTTCAGCCGGGTTGCTATTGACCTAGTGGGACCACTGGCTACCCCTAGTCCCTCCGGTAAGCGATACATTCTTACCGTAGTGGACTACGCTACCAGGTACCCAGAGGCTGTCGCCCTATCCAACATACAAGCGGATACGGTAGTGAATGCACTAGTACAGGTGTTCTCCCGGGTAGGATTTCCAAAAGAAATCCTATCCGACCGAGGCACCCAATTTATGGCTGAATTGACCCAACAACTCTGGCAGGTTTGCAAAATTAAGTCCCTCCTAAGCTCCCCATACCACCCCCAGACGAACGGGCTGTGTGAGAGGTTCAATGGGACCCTCAAGCAAATGCTCAAGACGTTCACTCAGGAATACCGAGACTGGGAACGCTTCCTGCCGCACCTCCTATTTGCTTATCGGGAGGTGCCCCAGGAAACGACAGGGTTCTCTCCCTTCGAGTTGCTCTACGGAAGAAAGGTACGGGGACCCCTAAACCTGATCCGGGAGCACTGGGAGGGAGAGATGGAGGCTGACGGTGTCCCAATTGTGCCATACGTGCTGGAACTCAGGGACCGAATGGAGCAATTAGCCAAATCCGTGCGGGCTAATCTCCAGTTGGCCCAGAGAAGACAGAAAGTATGGTACGATCGGGGGGGCCCGAAAGAGAATCTTCACCATAGGACAAAAGGTGTTAGTACTTAAGCCGGTGAAGACAGACAAATTGCAGGCGTCCTGGCAGGGTCCCTACCAGATCGTAGAGAAAAGGGGAGACACCACTTATGTGATAGCTAGCTGCCACGACAACAATCTTAGAAAGACATTCCATGTAAACATGCTCAAGGAATATTTTGAGCGACCAGAGAACGTGACGGCCGTATGTTGTTCCCCTCAGGAAGACCCCGACAGTTTACCCATTCCAGACCTATTAGAAAAGAGCCTCCCCACAGGTATAGTGGCGCAGGTTCAGATAGGGGACCGACTTAGCCCCACTGAAAGGGAGCAGCTCAACCAACTCCTCCAGTCCAAACACCTCACCTTCTCCCCGAAGCCAGGGTACACTACTTTAACCACCCACCAGGTAGATACTCCGGGACAAGCTCCCTTGCGCCAGGCTCCGTACCGAATCCCCGAAGCAGTTAGGACAGGAATGAAGAAGGAGATCGATGAGATGCTCCAGCTCAGGGTAATTGAGCCCTCCGATAGTCCCTGGGCCTCCCCAGTTGTCTTGGTGCCCAAGAAAGATGGGACCACCCGGTTCTGCGTAGACTATCGGAGGCTCAATGAAAATACCGTGACGGACGCTTACCCTATGCCCAGGGTAGACGAGCTACTCGATCGTATAGCCAGGGGAAATTACCTGACCACTATTGACCTCTGCAAAGGTTACTGGCAGATTCCCCTGGCCCCGGAGGCTATCCCCAAGTCGGCATTCGTCACCCCATTCGGCTTATATCAGTTTAGGGTAATGCCGTTTGGGATGAAGAATGCCCCAGCTACATTCCAGCGCTTGGTGGATAGGCTCCTGGATGGCTTCCAGAGTTTTGCTTGCGCCTACCTGGACGACATAGCGATCCACAGTGAGTCCTGGGAGGACCACTTAGCTCATGTGGGAATGGTTCTGGATCAGATCCGGGCTGCTGGCCTGACTCTGAAGCCAGAAAAATGCCACTTTGGGATGGCCGAGGTACAGTACCTGGGTCACCGGGTGGGGTGTGGAAAGCAGCGACCAGAGCCGGCCAAAATAGAAGCTGTCGCCAATTGGCCCACCCCCATCACTAAGACTCAGGTCCTAGCCTTCCTGGGCACGGCAGGGTACTATAGACGGTTCGTACCAGACTACAGCACACTTGCCAAACCCCTGACTGACTTGACCAAGAAGAACTTACCTCGACAGGTCCTGTGGTCTCCCCACTGTGAAACGGCTTTCCAGGCTCTCAAAAATGCTCTAATTAACGCTCCTGTCTTGGCGGCCCCAGCCCTTAACAAACGTTTTATCGTCCATACAGATGCTTCCATGTTCGGGCTGGGAGCTGTCCTCAGCCAAGTAGGCGAAGATGGAGGGGAGCATCCAGTTGCCTACATCAGCCGGAAGCTCCTGCCCCGCGAAGTCAGCTATGCAGCGGTCGAAAAGGAGTGTTTGGCTTTGGTGTGGGCATTAAAGAAATTGACTCCCTATTTATATGGTCAGGAGTTCACTCTGGTCACCGACCATAACCCGTTGGTGTGGCTGAACCGGGTCTCTGGAGATAACGGCAGGCTATTACGTTGGAGCTTATCGTTGCAAACCTTCAATTTCACCATTACTTACAGACCTGGGAAACAGAATGGCAACGCCGACGGGTTGTCCAGACAAACCGACCTCAGCCCCGCATAACCAGCGGTCTGGACAGCCTTAGTCTGCCCCGAAAAGGGGTCAGACCGTGTCTGCCAGAGTGTTCCACAGAAAGGGAGCAATGTTACAGAAGCATTAGTTATTCTGTTGTGAAGAGCTTATTTCCCAGCAGCAATGCCTGAACCAGCAAGCCAGCGCCTAAGAAGGGCTCCAAGAAAACTGTAACAAGTTTCATTTCATAAAGAGTTAACTCTTTTTTTTCAGCTTTTAGAAACTATTGTCTAATCACCTCTGGAGCCAGACTGCTAATTGATAAGATGAACTTGTAAACTTGTTATCTTAAGTACTGTAATCCTATTGTGGCCTGTCAAAGGACAGTGCTCTCTATCTAAATGTGTGATGGGGGATTTTGTGCTTCCCCCCCTCTCCCCCTGGGAGTGCCCTGTGTGCATGTAACCTTAATAAAAAGCAGGCTGGGCATCCCAGTCCTGAGTTCTTGTTTGACCCTCAATCGCAGCGTTGACTCGTTTTTGTGGGCAGAAGGGTATCCTAGCTCTACTGCAGCTAAGGGAGATTATTCTATATTTGCGAGACTCATATAGAATACTATGGAAAGCAGCTTCTCCCCTCTTTAGCAATAGGGATCCAGGCTACTAAGCGGTCCATCTCTCAGCGAGACTAAGGGTAACCGTAACAATGAGTATGCTTGCCGATATGATTGGGAATAAGACTGTGTGGAATTTTACAGGTCTTAACACACCAGGTAGGGATGACTTGCTGGATAAGTTGCATCTAGCTAACAATGTGACTACAGGTGCTATTATGTTTCAAAATCTAGATGGGGAGATATATAGTACTAATAACCTAACCCAGCTACCTGACATGATAATGTTAATGTATAACATAGGACGGCTAGTTAAAAATAGGACAGGGGTATTCAACATTAAACTGAAATTCTATGACTTCTCATATTTGACTTATGCCCATGAGAAATGGAAGACTAAGTTTGGTGAGCCCAGAGACCTTATTAAAGACTGGTACCAGCTTAATAGGGAAACACTAGCAGGTAACACACGGACTAAGGATGGGAGGAAGTGATTGAATAGGATATGTCCTCCTTTTGTTAAACTGCCAGTGGGATATTATTGGTTGTGTGGGAGGTGGGCAGTAAAGGTAATACCTTGCACCCATTATGGCCCATGCTTTTTAGGATATATATTCCCTGCTTTTAACATAACCCCGCGCTTCCACCGCCTATATTGCATAGAACACGAAGATACCTTGACCTGGACAAAATACACAATGGAGTTAAGATTAGTGAAGGTATGCGCCTGCTTGCAACATTTGTCCCTCATTATGGGGCTGCCACAGCCCTCACTAGATTAAATACGCTAGCTGATTTAGTGGATGAAGCTTTTAATGTAACTAGAGATGCAATAGAGCTCATAGCATTAGAACAGGAACAAATTAGGATGTTGGCATTGCAGAATAGAATGGCTCTAGACTATCTCCTAGCTGCAGAAGGAGGAGTTTGCCAAAGAATCCACCAGCAATGCTGTGTGTACATAGAAGACAATACAGGTAAAATCAAACATGACCTACACAGACTAGAAGAAGTGCAAAAGCACATACGTGAGGTACATGATGATTCATTTAGCAAATGGATTAAAGACATTGACTGGACTTTTGGACTGGGGGGATGGCTTGGAAGCTTA